>NC_091009.1:577500-695000 GCF_041146395.1 Eulemur rufifrons | reverse complement strand
GGGTTTAGGGTTAGGGTTAGGGTTAGGGTTCGTTTCAGGGTTAGAGTTATGTGCTATGGTTTGTGTTAGAGGTTAGGGTTAGGTTTATTGGTGACAGTTAGGGTTACGTTTAGGGGTTAGCATTAGGGTTAGGGTTAGGGTTAAGGGATAGGATTAGGGTTAATTGTTGGGCTTAGGATTAGGGTTTAGTGTTAGGGTTATCATTAATGATTAGGGGTAGGGTCAGGGTTAAATGCTTGGGTGCGGGTAATGGTTAGGGTCAGGGTTAAGGTTCACGGATAGTGTTAGTGTTAAGGGTTACGGATAGATGTAGGGTTCAGGGTTAGAGTTAGCATTAGGGCTTAAGTTTAGGATTAGGCGGTAGGTTAGATTTAGGGTTAGATCTAGGAGTTAGGGTAAGGGCTAGCGTTAGGGTTAAGTGATAGGGTTAGGTTTAATGCTTAGGATTAGGGTTAGGGTTTGGGGTTAAGGTAAGTGTTAGGGGTTAGGTTTAAGGATCCAAGGTTAGGGTTATTTTTAGCTGTAGTGTTAGGGTTAGGGATAAGGGATCCCATTAGCATTAAGGGTCTTCCTTACTGTACGGTTAAGGGTTAGGCTTAGAGTTAAAGGTGAAGGTTAGGGTAAGTGTTAAGATTTAGGGTGAGGGTTAACGGTTAGGGTAAAGGTTAAGCGTTAGGGTTAGGGATTAGTGATTAGGGTTTTTGGTTAGTGTTAGGGTTAGCGGTTAGGAGTTAGTGTTTTCTGAAGGGGTATGGTTATAATTAGGATTGGGGTTAGAGTTAGGGTGAGGTATAGGGGTTAGGTTTAGGGGTTAGATTTAGGGGTTAGTTTTAGGGTAAAAGGATAGGATTAGGGTTACGGGTTGGGCTTAGGTTTAGGGTTAAAGTTTACTGCTAGAGTTAGGGATAGGGTTCAGGGTTAGCTTTAGGGGTTCTGGTTAGGGTTAGGTGTTAGGTTAGTGTCAGGGTTAGGTCCAGTCGTGAGGGTAAGGTTTAGGGTTAGCTTTAAGAGCTAGGGTTAGGTTTAATGGTTAGGATTAGGATTAGGGTTAAGGGTTAGGGTAAGGCTTAGGGGTAATGGTGAAGGGTTAGGGTCAAGGGTTAGGGTTTTTGTTAGGCATAGCTTTGGGGTTAGAAGTAAGGTTTACTGTCAGTGTTAATGTTGTAGGTTGGGTTACAGTTAGAGTTAGCGGTTTAGAATTAGGGTTAGGGATTAGGTGTCACAGTGATGACTAGGAGATAGGGTTAGAATTGTGGGATAGGGGTTGTTCTCAGGAAATGGGTTATGCATTTACGTTAGGATAAGAGGTTAAATTTAGGCGCACAGTGAGGTTTACGTGTTAAGGGGAGAAATAGGAACAGGGTTGGGTGTTATGTTCAGGGTTAGGGTTATCTGTTAAAGGTATTGTTTATGCTTAGCGCACGGGCCCTCTCTTCATTAGGCGGGCGGGGGGAGTTTAGGGAGCTGGGATTGTACCCGGGAACCCACTCTATCATACTCTGGGTATGGGCCCATGGGTTTCATGCAGGACACAGTGGTAGAGTCTCCTTTCACGCATGGCATGGGAGGATTGCAGGCTTTCTAAACTCTAAGAAAGCAAGAAGTCTGAGAATTAGATTTAGGGTTAGGATTATGGTTAGGGTTAAGGATGAAGTTTAGTGTTAGGGTGAGGGCTTAGGGTTAGGGATTAGGGTTAGGGTTAAAGGTTACTCTTAGGTTTAACGGTTACACTTTGGTTTCGGTTTGAGGTTTCCGTTTTTGGTTAAGATGAGGGGTTAGGGTTTGGTATAGTTTTAGGGTTAGGTACAGGTTTAGGGTTAAGTGTTAGGTTTAGGGTTGAAGATTAGGATTAGGGTTAGGATTAAAGGTTAGCCTGAGAGTTAATGCTTAGGGTATAGGTTAAGATTTAGGGTTTAGGGTTAGAGTTAGGGTTAGTTTTGGGGTTAGAGTTATGTGCTATGGTTTGTGTTAGAGCTTAGGGTTAGGTTTACTGGTCACGGTTAGGGTTACGTTTAGGGGTTAGCATTAGGGTTATGGTTAAGGGATAGGAATAGGGTTAAGTGTTGGGCTTAGGGTTAGGTTTAGTGTTAGGGTTATCATTAAGGATTAGGGGTAGGTTCAGGGTTAAATGCTTCTGTGCGGGTAATGGTTAGGGTCAGGGTTAAGGTTCACGGATAGGGTTTGTGTTAAGGGTTACGGGTAGGTTTAGGGTTCAGGGTTAGAGTTAGCATTAGGGCTTAAGGTTAGGATTAGGCGGTAGGTTAGATTTAGGGTTAGATCTAGGCCTTAGGGTAAGGGCTAGCGTTAGGGTTAAGAGATAGGGTTAGGTTTAATGCTTAGGATTAGGGTTAGGGTTTGGGGTTAAAGTAAGTGTTAGGGGTTAGGTTTAAGGATCAAAGGTTAGGGTTATTTTTAGCTGTAGTGTTAGGGTTAGGGATAAGGGATCCCATTAGCCTTAAGGGTCTTCCTTACTGTAGGGTTAAGGGTTAGGCTTAGAGTTAAAGGAGAAGGTTAGGGTCAGTGTTAAGATTTAGGGTGAGGGTTAACGGATAGGGTAAAGGTTAAGCGTTAGGGTTAGGGATTAGTGATTAGGGTTTTTGGTTAGTGTTAGGGTTAGCGGTTAGGAGTTAGTGTTTTATGAAGGGGTATGGTTAGAATTAGGATTGGGGTTAGACTTAGGGTGAGGTATAGGGACTAGGTTTAGGGGTTAGTTTTAGGGTAAAAGGATAGGATTAGGGTTACGGGTTGGGCTTAGGTTTAGGGTTAAAGTTTACTGCTAGGGTTAGGGATAGGGTTCAGGGTTAGCTTTAGGGGTTCTGGTTAGGGTTAGGTGTTAGGTTAGTGTCAGGGTTAGGTCTAGTCGTGAGGGTAAGGTTTAGGGTTAGCTTTAAGAGCTAGGGTTAGGTTTAAAGGTTAGGATTAGGATTAGGGTTAAGGGTTAGGCTAAGGCTTAGGGGTTAGGGTGAAGGGTTAGGGTCAAGGGTTAGGGTTTTTGTTAGGCATAGCGTTCGGGTTAGAAATAAGGTTTACTGTCAGTGTTAGGGTTGTAGGTAGGGTTACGGTTAGGGTTAGCGGTTAAGAATTAGGGTTAGGAATTAGGTGTCACAGTGATGACTAGGAGATAGGGTTAGAATTATGGGATAGGGGTTGTTCTCAGGAAATGGGTTATGCATTAACGTTAGGATAAGAGGTTAAAGTTAGGCGCACGGTGAGGTTTACGTGTTAAGGGGAGAAATAGGAACAGTGTTGGGTGTTATGTTCAGGGTTACGGTTATCTGTTAAAGGTATTGTTTATGGTTAGCGCACGGGCTCTGTCTGCATTAGGCGAGCGGGGGGAGTTTAGGGGGCTGGGATTTTACCCGGGAACCCACTCTATCATACTCTGGGTATGGGCCCGTGGGTTTCATGCAGGACACAGTGGTAGAGCCTCCTTTCACGCATGGCATGGGAGGATTGCAGGCTTTCTAAACTCTAAGAAAGCAAGAAGTCTGAGAATTAGATTTATGGTTAGGATTATGGTTAGGGTTAAGGATGATGTTTAGTGTTAAGGTGAGGGCTTAGGGTTAGGGATTAGGGTTAGGGTTAAAGGTTAATCTTAGGTTTAACGGTTACACTTTGGTTTAGGGTTGAGGTTTACGGTTAGGGTTAAGATGAGGGGTTAAGGTTTGGTACAGGGTTAGGGTTAAGTGTTAGGTTTAGGGTTGAAGATTAGGATTAGGGTTAGGATTAAAGGTTAGCGTGAGAGTTAACGCTTAGGGTTAAGGTTAAGAGTTAGGGTTTAGTGTTAGGTTTAGGGTTAGGGTTAGTTTTAGGGTTAGAGTTATGTGCTATGGTTTGTGTTAGAGTTTAGGGTTAGGTTTACTGGTCACGGTTAGGGTTACGTTTAGGGGTTAGCATTAGGGTTAGGGTTAGGGTTAGGGTTAAGGGATAGGATTAGGGTTAAGTGTTGGGCTTAGGGTTAGGGTTTAGTGTTAGGGTTATCATTAAGGATTAGGGGTAGGGTCAGGGTTAAATGCTTGGGTTCGGGTAATGGTTAGGGTCAGGGTTAAGGTTCACGGATAGGGTTAGTGTTAAGGGTTACGGGTAGGTTTAGGGTTCAGGGTTAGAGTTAGCATTAGGGCTTAAGGTTAGGATTAGGCAGTAGGTTAGATTTAGGGTTAGATCTAGGTGTTAGGGTAAGGGATAGCATTAGGGTTAAGAGATAGGGTTAGGTTTAATGCTTAGGATTAGGGTTAGGGTTTGGGGTTAAAGTAAGTGTTAGGGGTTAGGTTTAAGGATCAAAGGTTAGGGTTATTTTTAGCTGTAGTGTTAGGGTTAGGGATAAGGGATCCCATTAGCATTAAGGGTCTTCCTTACTGTAGGGTTAAGGGTTAGGCTTAGAGTTAAAGGTTAAGGTTAGGGTCAGTGTTAAGATTTAGGGTGAGGGTTAACGGTTAGGGTAAAGGTTAAGCGTTAGGGTTAGGAATTAGTGATTAAGGTTTTTGGTTAGTGTTAGGGTTATTGGTTAGGAGTTAGTGTTTTATGAAGGGGTATGGTTAGAATTAGGATTGGGGTTAGAGTTAGGGTGAGGTATAGGGGTTAGGTTTAGGGGTTAGTTTTAGGGTAAAAGGATAGGATTAGGGTTACGGGTTGGGCTTAGGTTTAGGGTTAAAGTTTACTGCTAGGGTTAGGAATAGGGTTCAGGGTTAGCTTTAGGGGTTCTGGTTAGGGTTAGGTGTTAGGTTAGTGTCAGGGTTAGGTCTAGTCGTGAGGGTAAGGTTTAGGGTCAGCTTTAAGAGCTAGGGTTGGGTTTAATGGTTAGGATTAGGATTAGGGTTAAGGGTTAGGGTAAGGCTTAGGGGTTAGGGTGAAGGGTTAATGTTTTTTATAGACATAGCGTTGGGGTTAGAAGTAAGGGTTACTGTCAGTGTTAGGGTTGTAGGTAGGGTTACGGTTAGGTTAGCGGTTTAGAATTAGGGTTAGGGATTAGGTGTTCCAGTGATCACTAGGAGATAGGGTGAGAATTATCGGATAGGGGTTGTTCTCAGGAAACGGGTTATGCATTAACGTTAGGATAAGAGGTTAAAGTTAGGTGCACGGTGAGGTTTACGTGTTAAGGGGAGAAATAGGAACAGGGTTGGGTGTTATGTTCAGGGTTAGTGTTATCTGTTAAAGGTATTGTTTATGCTTAGCGCACGGACCCTGTCTGCATTAGGCGGGCGGGGGGAGGTTAGGGAGCTGGGATTGTACCCGGGAAACCACTCTATCATACTCTGGGTATGGGCCCGTGGGTTTCATGCAGGACACAGAGGTAGAGCCTCCTTTCACGCATGGCATGGGAGGATTGCAGGCTTTCTAAACTCTAAGAAAGCAAGAAGTCTGAGAATTAGATTTAGGGTTAGGATTATGGTTAGGGTTAAGGATGAAGTTTAGTGTTAGGTTGAGGGCTTAGGGTTAGGGCTTAGGGTTAGGGTTAAATGTTACTCTTAGTTTTAAAGGTTACACTTTGTTTTAAGGTTGAGGTTTACTGTTAGGGTTACGATGAGGGGTTAGGGTTAGGTACAGGGTTAAGGTTAAGTGTTAGGTTTAGGGTTGAAGATTAAGATTAGGGTTAGGACTAAAGGTTAGCGTGAGAGTTAACGCTTAGTGTTAAGGTTAAGAGTTAGGGTTTAGGGTTAGGGTTAGGGTTAGTGTTAGTTTTAGGGTTAGAGTTATGTGCTATGGTTTGTGTTAGAGGTTAAGGTTAGGTTTACTGGTCACGGTTAGGGTTACGTTTCGGGGTTAGCATTAGGGTTAGTGTTAAGGGATAGGATTAGGGTTAAGTGTTGGGCTTAGGGTTAGGGTTTATGGTTAGGGTTATCATTAAGGATTAGGGTTAGGGTCAGGGTTAAATGCTTGGGTGCGGGTAATGGTTAGGGTCAGGGTTAAGGTTCACGGATAGGGTTAGTGTTAAGGGTTACGGGTAGGTTTAGGGTTCAGGGTTAGAGTTAGCATTAGGGCTTAAGGTTAGGATAAGGCGGTAGGTTAGAATTCGGGTTAGATCTAGGCGTTAGAGTAAGGGCTAGTGTTAGGGTTAAGAGATAGGGTTAGGTTTAATGCTTAGGATTAGGGTTAGGGTTTGGGGTTAAAGTAAGTGTTAGGGGTTAGGTTTAAGGATCAAAGGTTAGGGTTATTTTTAGCTGTAGTGTTAGGGTTAGGGATAAGGGATCCCATTAGCATTAAGGGTCTTCCTTACTGTACGGTTAAGCGTAAGGCTTAGAGTTGAAGGTTAAGGTTAGGGTCAGTGTTAAGATTTAGGGTGAGGGTTAACGGTTAGGGTAAAGGTTAAGCGTTAGGGTTAGGGATTAGTGATTAGGGTTTTTGGTTAGTGTTAGGGTTAGAGGTTAGGAGTTAGTGTTTTATGAAGGGGTATGGTTAGAATTAGGATTGGGGTTAGAGTTAGGGTGAGGTATAGGGGTTAGGTTTAGGGGTTAGTTTTAGGGTAAAAGGATAGGATTAGGGTTACGGGTTGGACTTAGGTTTAGGGTTAAAGTTTACTGCTAGGGTTAGGGATAGGGTTCAGGGTTAGCTTTAGGGGTTCTGGTTAGGGTTAGGTGTTAGGTTAGTGTCAGGGTTAGGTCTAGTCGTGAGGGTAAGGTTTAGGGTTAGCTTTAAGAGCTAGGGTTAGGTTTAATGTTTAGGATTAGGATTAAGGGTTAGCGTAAGGCTTAGGGGTTAGGGTGAAGGGTTAGGGTTTTTGTTAGGCATAGCGTTGCGGTTAGAAGTAAGGTTTACTGTCAGTGTTAGGGTTGTCGGTAGGGTTACGGTTAGGGTTAGCGGTTTAGAATTAGGGTTAGGGATTAGGTGTCACAGTGATGACTAGGAGATAGGGTTAGAATTATGGGATAGGGGTTGTTCTCAGGAAATGGGTTATCCATTAACCTTAGGATAAGAGTTTAATGTTAGGGCACGGTGAGGTTTACGTGTTAAGGTGAGAAATAGGAACAGGGTTGGGTGTTATGTTCAGGGTTAGGGTTATCTGTTCAAGGTATTGTTTATGCTTAGCGCACGGGCCCTGTCTGCATTAGGCGGGCGGGGGGAGTTTCGGGGGCTGGGATTGTACCCAGGAACCCACTCTATGATACTCTGGGTATGGGCCCGTGGGTTTCATGCAGGACACAGTGGTAGAGCCTCCTTTCACACATGGCATGGGAGGATTGCAGGCTTTCTAAACTCTAAGAAAGCAAGAAGTCTGAGAATTAGATTTAGGGTTAGGATTATGGTTAGGGTTAAGGATGAAGTTTAGTGTTAGGGTGAGGGCTTAGAGTTAGGGCTTAGGGTTAGGGTTAAAGGTTACTCTTAGGTTTAACGGTTACACTTTGGTTTCGGGTTGAGGTTTACGGTTAGGGTTAAGATGAGGTGTTAGGTTAGGTACAGGGTTAGGGTTAAGTGTTAGGTTTAGGGTTGAAGATTAGGATTAGGGTTAGGATTAAAGGTTAGCGTGAGAGTTAACGCTTAGTGTTAAGGTTAAGAGTTAGGGTTTAGGGTTAGGTTTAGGGTTAGGGTTAGTTTTAGGGTTAGAGTTATGTGCTATGGTTTGTGTTAGAGGTTAGGGTTAGGTTTACTGGTGACGGTTAGGATTACGTATAGGGGTTAGCATTAGGGTTATGGTTAGGGTTAAGGGACAGGATTAGGGTTAAGTGTTGAGCTTAGGGTTAGGGTTTAGTGTTAGGGTTATCATTAAGGATTAGGGGTAGGGTCAGGGTTAAATGCTTGGGTGCGGTTAATGGTTAGGGTCAGGGTTAAGGTTCACGGATAGGGTTAGTGTTAAGGGTTACAGGTAGGTTTAGGGTTCAGGGTTAGAGTTAGCATTAGGGCTTAAGGTTAGGATTAGGCGGTAGGTTAGATTTAGGGTTAGATCTACGCGTTAGGGTAAGGGCTAGCGTTAGGGTTAAGAGATAGGGTTAGGTTTAATGCTTAGGATTAGGGTTAGGGTTTGGTGTTAAAGTAAGTGTTCGGGGTTAGGTTTAAGGATCAAAGGTTAGGGTTATTTGTAGCTGTAGTGTTAGGGTTAGGGATAAGGGATCCCATTAGCATTAAGGGTCTTCCTTACTGTAGGGTTAAGGGTTAGGCTTAGAGTTAAAGGTTAAGGTTAGGGTCAGTATTAAGATTTAGGGTGAGGGTTAACGGTTAGGGAAAAGGTTAAGCGTTAGGGTTAGGGATTTGTGATTAGGGTTTTTGGTTAGTGTTAGGGTTAGCGGTTAGGAGTTAGTGTTTTATGAAGGGGTATGGTTAGAATTAGGATTGGGGTTAGAGTTAGGGTGAGGTATAGGGGTTAGGTTTAGGGGTTAGTTTTAGGGTAAAAGGATAGGATTAGGGTTACGGGTTGGGCTTAGGTTTAGGGTTAAAGTTTACTGCTAGGGTTAGGGATAGGGTTCAGGGTTAGCTTTAGGGGTTCTGGTTAGGGTTAGGTGTTAGGTTAGTGTCAGGGTTAGGTCTAGTCGTGAGGGTAAGGTTTAGGGTTAGTTTTAAGAGCCTGGGGCCGGGCGCGGTGGCTCACGCCTGTAATCCTAGTACTCTGGGAGGCCGAGGCGGGTGGATCGCTCGAGGTCAGGAGTTCGAGACCAGCCTGAGCAAGAGTGAGACCCCGTCTCTACTAAAAATAGAAAGAAATTATATGGACAACTAAAATATATATATACAAAAAATTAGCTAGGCATGGTGGCGCATGCCTGTAGTCCCAGCTACTCGGAAGGCTGAGGCAGTAGGATCGCTTAAGCCCAGGAGTGTGAGGTTGCTGTGAGCTAGGCTGACGCCACGGCACTCACTCTAGCCCGGGCAACAGAGTGAGACTCTGTCTCAAAAAAAAAAAAAAAAAAAAAGAGCTAGGGTTAGGTTTAATGGTTAGGATTAGGATTAGGGTTAAGGGATAGGGTAAGGCTTAGGGGTTAGGGTGAAGGGTTAGGGTCAAGGATTAGGGTTTTTGTTAGGCGTAGCGTTGGGGTTAGAAGTAAGGGTTACTGTCAGTGTTAGGGTTGTAGGTAGGGTTACGGTTAGGGTTAGCAGTTTAGAATTAGGGTTAGGGATTAGGTGTCTCAGTGATTACAAGGATATAGGGTTAGAATTATGGGATAGGGGTTGTTCTCAGGAAATGGGTTATGCATTAACGTTAGGATAAGAGGTTAAAGTTAGGCGCACGGTGAGGTTTACGTGTTAAGGGGAGAAATAGGAACAGGGTTGGGTGTTATGTTCAGGGTTAGGGTTATCTGTTAAAGGTATTGTTTATGCTTAGCGCACGGGCCCTGTCTGCGTTAGGCGGGCGGGGAGAGTTTAGGGGGCTGGGATTGTACCCGGGAACCCACTCTATCATACTCTGGGTATGGGCCCGTGGGTTTCATGCAGGACACAGTGGTAGAGCTTCCTTTCAAGCATGGCATGGGAGATTTGCAGGTTTTCTAAACTCTAAGAAAGCAAGAAGTCTGAAAATTAGATTTAGGGTTAGGATTATGGTTAGGGTTAAGGATGAAGTTTAGTGTTAGGGTGAGGGCTTAGGGATAGGGATTAGGGTTAGGGTTAAAGGTTACTCTTAGGTTTAACGGTTACACTTTGGTTTAGGGTTGAGGTTTACGGTTACGGTTAAGATGAGGGGTTAGGGTTAGGTACAGGGTTAGGGTTAAGTGTTAGGTTTAGGGTTGAAGATTAGGATTAGGGTTAGGATTAAAGGTTAGCGTGAGAGTTAACGCTTAGGGTTAAGTTTAAGAGTTAAGGTTTAGGGTTAGGGTTAGGGTTAGGGTTAGTTTTAGGGTTAGAGTTATGTGCTATGGTTTGTGTTAGAGGTTAGGGTTAGGTTTACTGGTGACGGTTAGGGTTACGTTTAGGGGATAGCATTAGGGTTAGGGTTAGGGTTAAGGGATAGGATTAGGGTTAAGTGTTGGGCTTAGGGTTAGGGTTTAGTGTTAGGATTATCATTAAGGATTAGGGATAGGGTCAGGGTTCAATGCTTTGGTGCGGGTAATGGTTAGGGTCAGGGTTAAGGTTCACGGATAGGGTTAGTGTTAAGGGTTACGGGTAGGTTTAGGGTTCAGGATTAGAGTTAGCATTAGGGCTTAAGCTAAGGATTAGGCGGTAGGTTAGATTTAGGGTTAGATCTAGGCGTTAGGGTAAGGGCTAGCGTTAGGGTTAAGAGATAGGGTTAGGTTTAATGCTTAGGATTAGGGTTAGGGTTTGGGGTTAAAGTAAGTGTTAGGGGTTAGGTTTAAGGATCAAAGGTTAGGGTTATTTTTAGCTGTAGTGTTAGGGTTAGGGATAAGGGATTCCATTAGCATTAAGGGTCTTCCTTACTGTAGGGTTATGGGTTCGGCTTAGAGTTAAAGCTTAAGGATAGGGTCAGTGTTAAGATTTAGGGTGAGGGTTAACGGTTAGGGTAAAGTTTAAGTGTTAGGGTTAGGGATTAGTGATTAGGGTTTTTGGTTAGTGTTAGGGTTAGTGGTTAGGTGTTAGTGTTTTATGAAGGGGTATGGTTAGAATTAGGATTGGGGTTAGAGTTAGGGTGAGGTATAGGGGTTAGGTTTAGGGGTTAGTTTTAGGGTAAAGGATAGGATTAGGGTTACGGGTTGGGCTTAGGTTTAGGGTTAAAGTTTACTGCTAGGGTTAGGGATAGGTTTCAGGGTTAGCTTTAGGGGTTCTGGTTAGGGTTATGTGTTAGGTTAGTGTCAGGGTTAGGTCTAGTCGTGAGGGTAAGGTTTAGGGTTAGCTTTAAGAGCTAGGGTTAGGTTTAATGGTTAGGATTAGGATTAAGGTTAAGGGTTAGGGTAAGGCTTAGGGGTTAGAGTGAAGGTTTAGGGTCAAGGGTTAGGATTTTTGTTAGGCATAGCGTTGGGGTTAGAAATAAGGGTTACTGTCAGTGTTAGGGTTGTCGGTAGGGTTACGGTTAGGGTTAGCGGTTTAGGATTAGGGTTAGGGATTAGGTGTCACAGTGATGACTAGGAGATAGGGTTAGAATTATGGGATGGGGTTTTTCTCAGGAAATGGGTTATGCATTAACGTTAGGATAAGAGGTTAAAGTTAGGGGCACGGTGAGGTTTACGTGTTAAGGGGAGAAATAGGAACAGGGTTGGGTGTTATGTTCAGGGTTAGGGTTATCTGTTCAAGGTATTGTTTATGCTTAGCGCACGGGCCCTGTCTGCATTAGGCGGGCGGGGGGAGTTTAGGGGGCTGGGATTGTACCCGGGAACCCACTCTATCATACTCTGGGTATGGGCCCGTGGGTTTCATGCAGGACACAGTGGTAGAGCCTCCTTTCACGCATGGCATGGGAGGATTGCAGGCTTTCTAAACTCTAAGAAAGCAAGAAGTCTGAGAATTAGATTTAGGGTTAGGATTATGGTTAGGGTTAAGGATGAAGTTTAGTGTTAGGGTGAGGGCTTAGGGTTAGGGCTTAGGGTTAGGATTAAAGGTTACTCTTAGGTTTAACGGTTACACTTTTGTTTAGGGTTGAGGTTTACGGTTAGGGTTAAGATGAGGGGTTAGGGTTAGGTACAGGGTTAGGGTTAAGTGTTAGGTTTAGGGTTGAAGATTAGGATTAGGGTTAGGATTAAAGGTTAGCGTGAGAGTTAACGCTTAGTGTTAAGGTTAAGAGTTAGGGTTTAGGGTTCGAATTAGGGTTAGGGTTAGTGTTAGGGTTAGAGTTATGTGCTAAGATTTGTGTTAGAGGTGAGGGTTAGGTTTACTGGTCACGGTGAGGGTTACGTTTAGGGGTTAGCATTAGGGTTAGGGTTAAGGGATAGGATTAGGGTTAAGTGTTGGGCTATGGGTTAGGGTTTAGTGTTAGGGTTATCATTAAGGATTAGGGTTAGGGTCAGGGTTAAATTCTTGGGTGCGGGTAATGGTTAGGGTCAGGGTTAATGTTCACGGATAGGGTTAGTGTTAAGGGTTACGGGTAGGTTTAGGGTTCAGGGTTAGTGTTAGCATTAGGGCTTAAGGTTAGCATTAGGCGGTAGGTTAGATTTAGGGTTAGATCTAGGCGTTAGGGTAAGGGATAGCGTTAGGGTTAAGAGATAGGGTTAGGTTTAGTGCTTAGGATTAGGGTTAGGGTTTGGGGTTAAAGTAAGTGTTAGGGGTTAGGTTTAAGGATCAAAGGTTAGGGTTATTTTTAGCTGTAGTGTTAGGGTTAGGGATAAGGGATCCCATTAGCATTAAGGGTCTTCCTTACTGTAGGGTTAAGGGTAAGGCTTAGAGTTAAAGGTTAAGGTTAGGGTCAGTGTTAAGATTTAGGGTGAGTGTTAATAGTTAGGATAAAGGTTAAGCGTTAAGGTTATGGATTAGTGATTAGGGTTTTTGGTTAGTGTTAGGGTTAGCGGTTAGGAGTTAGTGTTTTATGAAAGGGTATGGTTAGAATTGGGATTGGGGTTAGAGTTAGGGTGAGGTATAGGGGTTAGGTTTAGGGGTTAGTTTTAGGGTAAAAGGATAGGATTAGGGTTACGGGTTGGGCTTAGGTTTAGGGTTAAAGTTTACTACTAGGGTTAGGTTTAGGGTTCAGGGTTAGCTTTAGAGGTTCTCATTAGGGTTAGGTGTTAGGTTAGTGTCAGGGTTAGGTCTAGTCGTTAGGGTAAGGATTAGGGTTAGCTTTAAGAGCTAGGGTTAGGTTTAATTGTTAGGATTAGGATTAGGGTTAAGGGTTAGGGTAAGGCTTAGGGGTTAGGGTGAAGGGTTAGGGTTTTTGTTAGGCATAGCGTTGGGGTTAGAAGTAAGGGTTACTGTCAGTGTTAGGTTTGTATGTAGGGTTACGGTTAGGGTTAGCGGCTTAGAATTAGGGTTAGGGATTAGGTGTCACAGTGATGACTAGGAGAAAGGGTTAGAATTATGAGATAGGGGTTGTTCTCAGCAAATGGGTTATGCATTAACGTTAGGATAAGAGGTTAAAGTTAGGCACACGGTGAGGTTTACGTGTTAAGGGGAGAAATAGGAACAGGGTTGGGTGTTATGTTCAGGGTTAGGGTTATCTGTTAAAGGTATTGTTTATGCTTAGCGCACGGGCCCTGTCTGCATTAGGCGGGCGGAGGGAGTTTAGGGGGCTGGGATTGTACCCAGGAACCCACTCTATCATACTCTGGGTATGGGCCCGTGGGTTTCATGCAGGACACCGTGGTAGAGCCTCCTTTCACGCATGGCATGGGATGATTGCAGGCTTTCTAAACTCTAAGAAAGCAAGAAGTCTGAGAATCAGATTTAGGGTTAGGATTATGGTTAGGGTTAAGGATGAAGTTCAGTGTTAGGGTGAGGGCTTAGGGTTAGGGATTAGGGTTAGGGTTAAAGGTTACTCTTAGGTTTAACGGTTACACTTTGGTTTAGGCTTGAGGTTTACGGTTAGGGTTAAGAAGAGTGGTTAGGGTTAGGTAGAGGGTTAGGGTTAAGTGTTAGGTTTAGGGTTGAAGATTAGGATTAGGGTTAGGATAAAAGGTTAGGGTGAGAGTTAACGCTTAGGGTTAAGGTTAAGAGTTAGGGTTTAGTGTTAGGGTTAGGGTTAGGGTTAGTTTTAGGGTTAGAGTTATGTGCTATGGTTTGTGTTAGAGGTTAGGGTTAGGTTTACTGGTCACGGTTAGGGTTACGTTTAAGGGTTAGCATTAGGGTTAGGGTTAAGGGATAGGATTAGGGTTAAGTGTTGGGCTTAGGGTTAGGGTTTAGTGTTAGGGTTATCATTAAGGATTAGGTTTAGGGTCAGGGTTAAATGCTTGGGTGCGGGTAATGGTTAGGGTCAGGGTTATGGTTCACGGATAGGGTTAGTGTTAAGGGGTACGGGTAGGTTTAGGGTTCAGGGTTAGAGTTAGCATTAGGGCTTAAGGTTAGGATTAGGCGGTTGGTTAGATTTAGGGTTAGATCTAGGCGTTAGGGTAAGGGCTAGCGTTAGGGATAAGAGATATGGTTAGGTTTAATGCTTAGGATTAGGGTTAGGGTTTGGGGTTAAAGTAAGTGTTAGGGGTTAGGTTTAAGGATCAAAGGTTAGGGTTAGGGTTACGGTTAGGGTTAGGGTTTTTGTTAGGCATAGCGTTGGGGTTAGAAGTAAGGGTTACTGTCAGTGTTAGGGTTGTAGGTAGGGTTACGGTTAGGGTTAGCGGTTTAGAATTAGGGTTAGGGATTAGGTGTCACAGGGATGACTAGGAGATAGGCTTAGAATTATGGGATAGGGGTGGTTCTCAGGAAATGGGTTATGCATTAACGTTAGGATAAGAGGTTAAAGTTAGGGGCACGGTGAGGTTTACGTGTTAAGGGGAGAAATAGGAACAGGGTTGGGTGTTATGTTCAGGGTTAGGGTTATCTGTTCAAGGTATTGTTTATGCTTAGCGCACGGGCCCTGTCTGCATTAGGCGGGCGGGGGGAGTTTAGGGGGCTGGGATTGTACCCGGGAACCCACTCTATCATACTCTGGGTATGGGCCCGTGGGTTTCATGCAGGACACAGTGGTAGAGCCTCCTTTCACGCATGGCATGGGAGGATTGCAGGCTTTCTAAACTCTAAGAAAGCAAGAAGTCTGAGAATTAGATTTAGGGTTAGGATTATGGTTAGGGTTAAGGATGAAGTTTAGTGTTAGGGTGAGGGCTTAGGGTTAGGGCTTAGGGTTAGGGTTAAAGGTTACTCTTAGGTTTAACGGTTACACTTTGGTTTCGCGTTCAGGTTTATGGTTAGGGTTAAGATGAAGGGTTAGGGTTAGGTATAGGGTTAGGGTTAAGTGTTAGGTTTAGGGTTGACGATTAGGATTAGGGTTAGGATTAAAGGTTAGCGTGAGAGTTAACGCTTAGGGTTAAGGTTAAGAGTTAAGGTTTAGGTTTAGGGTTAGGGTTAGGGTTCGTTTTAGGTTTAAAGTTATGTGCTATGATTTGTGTTAGATGTTAGGGTTAGGTTTACTGGTCACGGTTAGGGTTACGTTTAGGGGTTAGCATTAGGGTTAGGGTTACGGTTAGGGTTAAGGGATAGGATTAGGGTTAAGTGTTGGGTTTAGGGTTAGGGTTTAGTGTTAGGGTTATCATTAAGGATTAGGGGTAGTGTCAGGGTTAAATGCTTGGGTGCGGGTAATGATTAGGGTCAGGGTTAAGGTCCACGGATAGGGTTAGTGTTAAGGGTTACGGGTAGGTTTTGGGTTCAGGGTTAGAGTTAGCATTAGGGCTTAAGGTTAGGATTAGGCGGTAGGTTAGATTTAGGGTTAGATCTAGGCGTTAGGGTAAGGGCTAGCGTTAGGGTTAAGAGATAGGGTTAGGTTTAATGCTTAGGATTAGGTTAGGGTTTGGGGTTAAAGTAAGTGTTAGGGGTTAGGTTTAAGGATCAAAGGTTAGGGTTATTTTTAGCTGTAGTGTTAGGGTTAGGGATAAGGGATCCCAATAGCATTAAGGGTCTTCCTTACTGTAGGGTTAAGGTTTAGGCTTAGAGTTAAAGGTTCAGGTTAGGGTCAGTGTTAAGATTTAGGGTGAGGGTTAACGGTTAGGATAAAGTTTAAGCGTTAGGGTTAGGGATTAGTGATTAGGGTTTTTGGTTAGTGTTAGGGTTAGCGGTTAGGAGTTAGTGTTTTATGAAGGGGTATGGTTAGAATTAGGATTGGGGTTAGAGTTAGGGTGAGGTATAGGGGTTAGGTTTAGGGGTTAGTTTTAGGGTAAAAGGATAGGATTAGGGTTACGGGTTGGGCTTAGGTTGAGGGTTAAAGTTTACTGCTAGGGTTAGGGATAGGGTTCAGGGTTAGCTTTAGGGGTTCTGGTTAGGGTTAGGTGTTAGGTTAGTGTCAGGGTTAGGTCTAGTCGTGAGCGTAAGGTTTAGGGTTAGCTTTAAGAGCTAGGGTTAGGTTTAATGGTTAGGATTAGGATTAGGGTTAAGGGTTAGGGTAAGGCTTAGGGGTTAGGGGAAGGGTTAGGGTCAAGGGTTAGGGTTTTTGTTAGGCATAGCGTTGGGGTTAGAAGTAAGGGTTACTGTCAGTGTTAGGGTTGTAGGTAGGGTTACTGTTAGGGTTAGCGGTTTAGAATTAGGGTTAGGGATTAGGTGTCACAGTAATGATTAGGAGATAGGGTTAGAATTATGGGATAGGGGTTGTTCTCAGGAAATGGGTTATGCATTAACGTTAGGATAAGAGGGTAAAGTTAGGGGCACGGTGAGGTTTACGTGTTAAGGGCAGAAATAGGAACAGGGTTGGGTGTTATGTTCAGGGTTAGGGTTATCTGTTAAAGGTATTGTTTATGCTTAGCGCACGGGCCCTGTCTGCATTAGGCGGGCGGGGGGAGTTTAGGGGGCTGGGATTGTACCCGGGAACCCACTCTATCATACTCTGGGTATGGGCCCGTGGGTTTCATGCAGGACACAGTGGTAGAGCCTCCTTTGACGCATGGCATGGGAGGATTGCAGGCTTTCTAAACTCTAAGAAAGCAAGAAGTCTGAGAATTAGATTTAGGGTTAGGATTATGGTTAGGGTAAAGGATGAAGTTTAGTGTTAGGGTGAGGGCTTAGGGTTAGGGATTAGGGTTAGGGTTAAAGGTTACTCTTAGGTTTAACGGTTACACTTTGGTTTCGCGTTCAGGTTTACGGTTAGGGTTAAGATGAAGGGTTAGGGTAAGGTACAGGGTTAGGGTTAAGTGTTAGGTATAGGGTTGAAGATTAGGATTAGGGTTAGGATTAAAGGTTAGCGTGAGAGTTAACGCTTAGGGTTAAGGTTAAGAGTTAAGGTTTAGGGTTACGGTTAGGGTTAGGGTTCGTTTTAGGGTTAGAGTTATGTGCTATGATTCGTGTTAGAGGTTAGGGTTAGGTTTACTGGTCACGGTGAGAGTTACGTTTAGGGGTTAGCATTAGGGTAAGGGTTACGGTTAGGGTTAAGGGATAGGATTAGGGTTAAGTGTTGGGCTTAGGGTTAGGGTTTAGTGTTAGGGTTATCATTAAGGTTTAGGGGTAGTGTCAGGGTTAAATGCTTGGGTGCGGGTAATGATTAGGGTCAGGGTTAAGGTCCACGGATAGGGATAGTGTTAAGGGATACGGGTAGGTTTTGGGTTCAGGGTTAGAGTTAGCATTAGGGCTTAAGGTTAGGATTAGGCGGTAGGTTAGATTTAGGGTTAGATCTGGCGTTAGGGTAAGGGCTAGCGTTAGGGTTAAGAGATAGGGTTAGGTTTAATGCTTAGGATTAGGGTTAGGGTTTGGGGTTAAAGTAAGTGTTCGGGGTTAGGTTTAAGGATCCAAGGTTAGGGTTATTTTTAGCTGTAGTGTTAGGGTTAGGGATAAGGGATCCCATTAGCATTAAGGGTCTTCCTTACTGTAGGGTTAAGGGTTAGGCTTAGAGTTAAAGGTGAAGGTTAGAGTCAGCGTTAAGATTTAGGGTGAGGGTTAACGGTTAGGGTAAAGGTTAAGCGTTAGGGTTAGGGATTAGTGATTAGGGTTTTTGGTTAGTGTTAGGGTTAGCAGTTAGGAGTTAGTGTTTTATGAAGGGGTATGGTTAGAATTAGGATTGGGGTTAGAGTTAGGGTGAGGTATAGGGGTTAGGATTAGGGGTTAGTTTTCGGGTAAAAGGATAGGATTAGGGTTACTGGTTGGGCTTAGGTTTAGGGTTAAAGTTCACTGGTAGGGTTAGGGATAGGGTTCAGGGTTAGCTTTAGGGGTTCTGGTTAGGGTTAGGTGTTAGGTTAGTGTCAGGGTTATGTCTAGTCCTGAGCATAAGGTTTAGGGTTAGCCTTAAGAGCTAGGGTTAGGTTTAATGGTTAGGATTAGGATTAGGGTTAAGGGTTAGTGTAAGGCTTAGGGGTTACGGTGAAGTGTTAGGGTCAAGGGTTAGGGTTTTTGTTAGGCATAGCGTTGGGGTTAGAAGTAAGGGTTACTGTCAGTGTTAGGGTTGTAGGAAGGGTTACGGTTAGGGTTAGCGGTTTAGAATTAGGGTTAGGGATTAGGTGTCACAGTGATGACTAGGAGATAGGGTTAGAATTATGAGATAGGGGTTGTTCTCAGGAAATGGGTTATGCATTAACGTTAGGATAAGAGGTTAAAGTTAGGGGCACGGTGAGGTTTACGTGTTAAGGGGAGAAATAGGAACAGGGTTGGGTGTTATGTTCAGGGTTAGTGTTATCTGTTAAAGGTATTGTTTATGCTTAGCGCACGGGCCCTGTCTGCATTAGGCGGGCGGGGGGAGTTTAGGGGGCTGGGATTGTACCCGGGAACCCACTCTATCAAACTCTGAGTATGGGCCCGTGGGTTTCATGCAGGACACAGTGGTAGAGCCTCCTTTCACGCATGGCATGGGAGGATTGCAGGCTTTCTAAACTCTAAGAAAGCAAGAAGTCTGAGAATTAGATTTAGGGTTAGGATTATGGTTAGGGTTAAGGATGAAGTTTAGTGTTAGGGTGAGGGCTTAGGGTTAGGGATTAGGGTTAGGGTTAAAGGTTACTCTTAGGTTTAACGGTTACACTTTGGTTTCGCGTTCAGGTTTACGGTTAGGGTTAAGATGAAGGGTTAGGGTTAGGTACAGGGTTAGGGTTAAGTGTTAGGTTTAGGGTTGAAGATTAGGATTAGGGTTAGGATTAAAGGTTAGCGTGAGAGTTAACGCTTAGGGTTAAGGTTAAGAGTTAGGGTTTAGGGTTAGGGTTAGGGTTAGGGTTAGTTTTAGGTTTAGAGTTATGTGCTATGGTTTGTGTTAGGGGTTAGGGTTAGGTTTACTGGTCACGGTTAGGGTTACGTTTAGGGGTTAGCATTAGGGTTAGGGTTAAGGGATAGGATTAGAGTTAAGTGTTGCGCTTAGGGTTAGGGCTTAGTGTTAGGGTTATCATTAAGGATTAGGGGTAGGGTCAGGGTTAAATGCTTGGGTGCGGGTAATGGTTAGGTTCAGGGTTAAGGTTCACGGATAGGGTTAGTGTAAGGGTTACGGGTAGGTTTAGGGTTCAGTGTTAGAGTTAGCATTAGGGCTTAAGGTTAGGATTAGACGGTAGGTTAGATTTAGGGTTAGATCTAGGCGTTAGGGTAAGGGCTAGCGTTAGGGTTAAGAGATAGGGTTAGGTTTAATGCTTAGGATTAGGGTTAGGGTTTGGGGTTAAAGTAAGTTTTAGGGGTTAGGTTTAAGGATCAAAGGTTAGGGTTATTTTTAGCTGTAGTGTTAGGGTTAGGGATAAGGGATCCCATTAGCATTAAGGGTCTTCCTTACTGTAGGGTTAAGGGTTAGGCTTAGAGTTAAAGGTTAAGATTAGGGTCAGTGTTAAGATTTAAGGTGAGGGTTAACGGTTAGGGTAAAGTTTAAGCGTTAGGGTTAGGGATTAGTGATTAGGGTTTTTGGTTAGTGTTAGGGTTAGCGGTTAGGAGTTAGTGTTTTATGAAGGGGTATGGTTAGAATTAGGATTGGGGTTAGAGTTAGGGTGAGGTATAGGGGTTAGGTGTAGGGGTTAGTTTAGGGTAAAAGGATAGGATTAGGGTTACGGGTTGGGCTTAGGTTTAGGGTTAAAGTTTACCGCTAGGGTTAGGGATAGGGTTCAGGGTTAGCTTTAGGGTTTCTGGTTAGGGTTAGGTGTTAGGTTAGTGTCAGGGTTAGGTCTAGTCGTGAGGGTAAGGTTTAGGGATAGCTTTAAGAGCTAGGGTTAGGTTTAATGGTTAGGATTAGGATTAGGGTTAAGGGTTAGGGTAAGGCTTAGGGGTTAGGGTCAAGGGTTAGGGTTTTTGTTAGGCATAGCGTTGGGGTTAGAAGTAAGGGTTACTGTCAGTGTTAGGGTTGTAGGTAGGGTTACGGTTAGGGTTAGCGGTTTAGGATTAGGGTTAGGGATTAGGTGTCACAGTGATGACTAGGAGATAGGGTTAGAATTATGGGATAGGGGTTGTTCTCAGGAAATGGGTTATGCATTAACGTTAGGATAAGAGGTTAAAGTTAGGGGCACGGTGAGGTTTACGTGTTAAGGGGAGAAATAGGAACAGGGTTGGGTGTTATGTTCAGGGTTAGGGTTATCTGTTCAAGGTATTGTTTATGCTTAGCGCACGGGCCCTGTCTGCATTAGGCGGGCGGGGGGAGTTTAGGGGGCTGGGATTGTACCCGGGAACCCACTCTATCATACTCTGGGTATGGGCCCGTGGGTTTCATGCAGGACACAGTGGTAGAGCCTCCTTTCACGCATGGCATGGGAGGATTGCAGGCTTTCTAAACTCTAAGAAAGCAAGAAGTCTGAGAATTAGATTTAGGGTTAGGATTATGGTTAGGGTTAAGGATGAAGTTTAGTGTTAGGGTGAGGGCTTAGGGTTAGGGATTAGGGTTAGGGTTAAAGGTTACTCTTAGGTTTAACGGTTACACTTTGGTTTCGCGTTCAGGTTTACGGTTAGGGTTAAGATGAAGGGTTAGGGTTAGGTACAGGGTTAGGGTTAAGTGTTAGGTTTAGGGTTGAAGATTAGGATTAGGGTTAGGATTAAAGGTTAGCGTGAGAGTTAACGCTTAGGGTTAAGTTTAAGAGTTAGGGTTTAGGGTTAGGGTTAGGGTTAGGGTTAGTTTTAGGTTTAGAGTTATGTGCTATGGTTTGTGTTAGGCGTTAGGGTTAGGTTTACTGGTCACGGATAGGGTTATGTTTAGGGGTTAGCATTAGGGTTAGGGTTAAGGGATAGGATTAGGGTTAAGTGTTGGGCTTAGGGTTAGGGTTTAGTGTTAGGGTTATCATTAAGGATTAGGGGTAGGGTCAGGGTTAAATGCTTGGGTGCGGGTAATGGTTAGGGTCAGGGTTAAGGTTCACGGATAGGGTTAGTGTAAGGGTTACGGGTAGGTTTAGGGTTCAGGGTTAGAGTTAGCATTAGGGCTTAAGGTTAGGATTAGACGGTAGGTTAGATTTAGGGTTAGATCTAGGCGTTAGGGTAAGGGCTAGCGTTAGGGTTAAGAGATAGGGTTAGGTTTAATGCTTAGGATTAGGGTTAGGGTTTGGGGTTAAAGTAAGTGTTAGGGGTTAGGTTTAAGGATCAAAGGTTAGGGTTATTTTTAGCTGTAGTGTTAGGGTTAGGGATAAGGGATCCCATTAGCATTAAGGGTCTTCCTTACTGTAGGGTTAAGGGTTAGGCTTAGAGTTAAAGGTTCAGGTTAGGGTCAGTGTTAAGATTTAGGGTGAGGGTTAACGGTTAGGGTAAAGGTTAAGCGTTAGGGTTAGGGATTAGTGATTAGGGTTTTTGGTTAGTGTTAGGGTTAGCGGTTAGGAGTTAGTGTTTTATGAAGGGGTATGGTTAGAATTAGGATTGGGGTTATAGTTAGCTTGAGGTATAGGGGTTAGGTGTAGGGGTTAGTTTAGGGTAAAAGGATAGGATTAGGGTTACGGGTTGGGCTTAGGTTTAGGGTTAAAGTTTACTGCTAGGGTTAGGGATAGGGTTCAGGGTTAGCTTTAGGGGTTCTTGTTAGGGTTAGGTGTTAGGTTAGTGTCAGGGTTAGGTCCAGTCCTGAGGGTAAGGTTTAGGGTTAGCTTTAAGAGCTAGGGTTAGGTTTAATGGTTAGGATTAGGATTAGGGTTAAGGGTTAGGGTAAGGCTTAGGGGTTAGGGTCAAGGGTTAGGGTTTTTGTTAGGCATAGCGTTGGGGTTAGAAGTAAGGGTTACTGTCAGTGTTAGGGTTGTAGGTAGGGTTACGGTTAGGGTTAGCGGTTTAGAATTAGGGTTAGGGATTACGTGTCACAGTGATGACTAGGAGATAGGGTTAGAATTATGGGATAGGGGTTGTTCTCCGGAAATGGGTTATGCATTAACGTTAGGATAAGAGGTTAAAGTTAGGCGCACGGTGAGGTTTACGTGTTAAGGGGAGAAATAGGAACAGGGTTGGGTGTTATGTTCAGGGTTAGGGTTATCTGTTAAAGGTATTGTTTATGCTTAGCGCACAGGCTCTGTCTGCATTAGGCGGGCGGGGGGAGTTTAGGGGGCTGGGATTGTACCCGGGAACCCACTCTATCATACTCTGGGTATGGGCCCGTGGAATTCATGCAGGACACAGTGGTAGAGCCTCCTTTCACGCAAGGCAGGGGAGGATTGCAGGCTTTCTAAACTCTAAGAAAGCAAGAAGTCTGAGAATTAGATTTAGGGTTAGGATTATGGTTAGGGTTAAGGATGAAGTTTAGTGTTAGGGTGAGGGCTCAGGGTTAGGGATTAGGGTTAGGGTTATGGTTAGGGTTAAAGGTTACTCTTAGGTTTAACGGTTACACTTTGGTTTAGGGTTGAGGTTTACGGTTAGGGTTAAGATGTGGGGTTAGGGTTTGGTAGAGGGTTAGGGTTAAGTGTTAGGTTTATGGTTGAAGATTAGGATTAGGGTTAGGATTAAAGGTTAGGGTGAGAGTTAACGCTTAGGGTTAAGGTTAAGAGTTAGGGTTAGTGTAAGTGTTAGTTTTAGGGTTAGAGTTACGTGTTATGGTTTTTGTTAGAGGTTAGGGTTAGGTTTACTGGTCACGGTTAGGGTTACGTTTAGGGGTTAGCATTAGGGTTAGGGTTAAGGGATAGGATTAGGGTTAAGTGTTGGGCTTAGGGTTAGGGTTTAGTGTTAGGGTTATCATTAAGGATTAGGGTTAGGGTCAGGGTTAAATGATTGGGTGCGGGTAATGGTTAGGGTCAGGGTTAAGGTTCAAGGATAGGGTTAGTGTTAAGGGATACGGGTTGGTTTACGGTTCAGGGTTAGAGTTAGCATTAGTTCTTAAGGTTAGAATTAAGCGGTAGGTTAGATTTAGGGTTAGATCTAGTCGTTAGGGTAAGGGCTAGCGTTAGGGTTAAGAGATAGGGTTGGGTTTAATGCTTAGGATTAGGGTTAGGGTTTGGGGTTAAAGTAAGTGTTAGGGGTTAGGTTTAAGGATCAAAGGTTAGGGTTATTTTTAGCTGTAGTGTTAGGGTTAGGGATAAGGGATCCCATTAGCATTAAGGGTCTTCCTTACTGTAGGGTTAAGGGTTAGGCTTAGAGTTAAAGGTTAAGGTTAGGGTCAGTGTTAAGATTTAGGGTGAGGGTTAACGGTTAGGGTAAAGGTTAAGCGTTAGGGTTAGGGATTAGTGATTAGGGTTTTTGGTTAGTGTTAGGGTTAGTGGTTAGGAGTTAGTGTTTTATGAAGGGGTATGGTTAGAATTAGGACTGGGGTTAGAGTTAGGGTGAGGTATAGGGGTTAGGTTTAGGGGTTAGTTTTAGGGTAAAAGGATAGGATTAGGGTTACGGGCTGGGCTTAGGTTCGGGGTTAAAGTTTACTGCTAGGATTACGGATAGGGTTCAGGGTTAGCTTTAGGGGTTCTGGTTACGGTTGGGTGTTAAGTTAGTGTCAGGGTTAGGACTAGTCGTGAGGGTAAACTTAGGGTTAGCTTTAAGAGCTAGAGTTAGGTTTAATGGTTAGGATTAGGATTAGGGTTAAGGGTTATGGTAAGGCTTAGGGGTTAGTGTGAAGGGTTAGGGTAAAGGGTTAGGGTTTTTGTTAGGCATAGCGTTGGGTTTAGAAGTAAGGTTTACTGTCAGTGTTAGGGTTGTAGGTAGGGTTACGGTTAGGGTTAGCGGTTTAGAATTAGGGTTAGGGATTAGGTGTCACAGTGATGACTAGGAGATAGGGTTAGAATTATGGGATAGGGGTTGTTCTCAGGAAATGGGTTATGCATTAACGTTAGGATAAGTGGTTAAAGTTAGGCGCACGGTGAGGTTTACGTGTTAAGGGGAGAAATAGGAACAGGGTTGGGTGTTATGTTCAGGGTTAGGGTTATCTGTTAAAGTATTGTTTATGCTTAGCGCACGGGCCCTGTCTGCATTAGGCGGGTGGGGGGAGTTTAGGGGGCTGGGATTGTACCCGGGAACCCACTCTATCATACTCTGGGTATGGGCCCGTGGGTTTCATGCAGGACACAGTGGTAGAGCCTCCTTTCACGCATGGCATGGGAGGATTGCAGGCTTTCTAAACTCTAAGAAAGCAAGAAGTCTGAGAATTAGATTTAGGGTTAGGATTATGGTTAGGGTTAAGGATGAAGTTTAGTGTTAGGGTGAGGGCTTAGGGTTAGGGATTAGGGTTAGGGTTAAAGGTTACTCTTAGGTTTAACGTTTACACTTTGGTTTAGGTTTGAGGTTTACGGTTAGGGTTAAGATGGGGGGTTAGGGTTAGGTACAGGGTTAGGGTTAAGTGTTAGGTTTATGGTTGAAGGTTAGGATTAGGGTTAGGATTAAAGGTTAGCGTGAGAGTTAACGCTTAGTGTTAAGGTTAAGGGTTAGGGTTTATGGTTATGGTTAGGGTTAGGGTTAGTTTTAGGATTAGAGTTATGTGCTATGGTTTGTGTTAGAGGTTAGGGTTAGGTTTACTGGTGACGGTTAGGGTTACGTTTAGGGGTTAGCATTAGGGTTAGAGTTAGGGTTAGGGTTAAGGGATAGTATTAGGGTTAAGTGTTGGGCTTCGGGTTAGGGTTTAGTGTTAGGGTTATCATTAAGTATTAGGGGTAGGGTCAGGGTTAAATGCTTGGGTGCGGGTAATGGTTAGGGTCAGGGTTAAGGTTCACACATACGGTTAGTGTTAAGGGTTACGGGTAGGTTTAGGGTTCAGGGTTAGAGTTAGCATTAGGGCTTAAGGTTAGGATTAGGCGGTAGGTTAGATTTAGGGTTAGATCTAGGCGTTAGGGTAAGGGCTAGCGTTAGGGTTAAGAGATAGGGTTAGGTTTAATGCTTAGGATTAGGGTTAGGGTTTGGGGTTAAAGTAAGTGTTAGGGGTTAGGTTTAAGGATCAAAGGTTAGGGTTATTTTTAGCTGTAGTGTTAGGGTTAGGGATAAGGGATCCCATTAGCATTAAGGGTCTTCCTTACTGTAGGGTTAAGGGTTAGGCTTAGAGTTAAAGGTTCAGGTTAGGGTCAGTGTGAAGACTTAGGGTGAGGGTTAACGGTTAGGGTAAAGGTTAAGTGTTAGGGTTAGGGATTAGTGATTAGGGTTTTTGGTTAGTGTTAGGGTTAGCGGTTAGGAGTTAGTGTTTTATGAAGGGGTATGGTTAGAAGTAGGATTGGGGCCAGAGTTAGGGTGAGGTATAGGGCTTAAGTTTAGGGATTAGTTTTAGGGTAAAAGGATAGGATTAGGGTTACGGGTTGGGATTAGGTTTAGGGTTAAAGTTTACTGCTAGGGTTAGGGATAGGGTTCAGGCTTAGCTTTAGGGGTTCTGGTTAGTGTTAGGTGTTAGGTTAGTGTCAGGGTTAGGTCTAGTCGTGAGCGTAATATTTAGGGTTAGCTTTAAGAGCTAGGGTTAGGTTTAATGGTTAGGATTAGGCTTAGGGTTAAGGGTTAGGGTAAGGCTTAGGGGTTAGGGTGAAGGGTTAGGGTCAAGGGTTAGGGTTTTTGTTAGGCATAGCGTTGGGGTTAGAATTAAGGTTTACTGTCAGTGTTAGCTTTGTAGGTAGGGTTACGGTTAGGGTTAGCGGTTTGGAATTAGGGTTAGGGATTAGGTGTCACAGTGAAGATTAGGAGATAGGGTTAGAATTATGGGATAGGGGTTGTTCTCAGGAAATGCGTTATGCATTAACGTTAGGATAAGAGGTTAAAGTTAGGCGCATGGTGAGGTTTACGTGTTAAGGGGAGAAATAGGAACAGGGTTGGGTGTTATATTCAGGGTTAGGGTTATCTGTTAAAGGTATTGTTTATGCTTAGCGCACGGGCCCTGTCTGCATTAGGCCGGCTGGGGGAGTTTAGTGGGCTGGGATTGTACCCGGGAACCCACTCTATCATACTCTGGGTATGGGCCCCTGGGTTTCATGCAGGACACAGTGGTAGAGCCTCCTTTCACGCAAGGCATGGGAGGATTGCAGGCTTTCTAAACTCTAAGAAAGCAAGAAGTCTGAGAATTAGATTTAGGGGTAGGATTATGGTTAGGCTTAAGGATGAAGTTTAGTGTTAGGGTGAGGGCTTAGGGTTAGGGATTAAGGTTAGGGTTAAAGGTTACTCTTAGGTTTACCGGTTACACTTTGGTTTAGGGTTGAGATTTACGGTTAAGGTTAAGATGAGGGGTTAGGGTTTGGTACAGGATTAGGGTTAAGTGTTAGGTTTAGGGTTGAAGATTAGGATTAGGGTTAGGATTAAAGGTTAGCGTGAGAGTTAACACTTAGGTTTAAGGTTAAGAGTTAGTGTTTAGGGTTAGGGTTAGGGTTAGGGTTAGTTTTACGTTTAGAGTTAGGTGCTATGGTTTGTGTTAGAGGTTAGGTTTAGGTTTACTGGTCATGGTTAGGGTTAAGTTTAGGGTTAGCATTATGGTTAGTGTTAAGGGATAGGATTAGGGTTAAGTGTTGGGCTTAGGGTTAGGGTTTAGTGTTAGGGTTATCATTAAGGATTAGGGGTAGGGTCAGGGTTAAATGCTTGGGTGCGGGTAATGGTTAGGGTCAGGGTTAAGGTTCACGGATAGGGTTAGTGTTAAGGGTTACGGGTAGGTATAGGGTTCAGGGTTAGAGTTAGCAATAGGGCTTAAGGTTAGGATTAGGCGGTAGGTTAGATTTAGGGTTAGATCTAGGCGTTAGGGTAAGGGCTAGCGTTAGGGTTAAGAGATAGGGTTAGGTTTAATGCTTAGGATTAGGGTTAGGGTTTGGGGTTAAAGTAAGTGTTAGGGGTTAGGTTTAAGGATCAAAGGTTAGGGTTATTTTTAGCTGTACTGTTAGGGTTAGGGATAAGGGATCCCATTAGCATTAAGGGTCTTCCTTACTGTAGGGATAAGGGTTAGGCTTAGAGTTAAAGTTTCAGGTTAGGGTCAGTGTTAAGATTTAGGGTGAGGGTTAACGGTTAGGGTAAAGGTTAAGCGTTAGGGTTAGGGATTAGTGATTAGGGTTTTTGGTTAGTGTTAGGCTTAGCGGTTAGGAGTTAGTGTTTTATGAAGGGGTATGGTTAGAATTAGGATTGGGGTTAGAGTTAGGGTGAGGTATAGGGGTTAGGTTTAGGGGTTAGTTTTCGGGTAAAAGGATAGGATTAGGGTTACGGGTTGGGCTTAGGTTTAGGGTTAAAATGTTACTGCTAGGGTTAGGGATAGGGTTCAGGCTAGGCTTTAGGGGTTCTGGATAGGGTTAGGTGTTAGGTTAGTGTCAGGGTTAGGTCTAGTCGTGAGGGTAAGGTTTAGGGTTATCTTTAAGAGCTAGGGTTAGGTTTAATGGTTAGGATTAGGATTAGGGTAAGGCTTAGAGGTTAGGGTGAAGGGTTAGGGTCAAGGGTTAGGGTTTTTGTTAGGCATAGCGTTGGGGTTAGAAGTAAGGGTT
Source organism: Eulemur rufifrons (assembly GCF_041146395.1). Lineage (NCBI taxonomy): Eukaryota > Metazoa > Chordata > Mammalia > Primates > Lemuridae > Eulemur > Eulemur rufifrons. The sequence continues at coordinate 667,884 of NC_091009.1, read as the reverse complement.
ACTGTCAGTGTTAGGGTTGTAGGTAGGGTTACGGTTAGGGTTAGCGGTTTAGAATTAGGGTTAGGGATTAGGTGTCACAGTGATGACTAGGAGATAGGGTTAGAATTATGGGATAGGGGTTGTTCTCAGGAAATGGGTTATGCATTAACGTTAGGATAAGAGGTAAATATTAGGCGCACGGTGAGGTTTACGTGTTAAGGGGAGAAATAGGAACAGGGTTGGGTGTTATGTTCAGGGTTAGGGTTATCTGTAAAAGGTATTGTTTATGCTTAGCGCACGGGCCCTGTCTGCATTAGGCGGGCTGGGGGAGTTTAGGGGGCTGGGATTGTACCCGGGAACCCACTCGATCATACTCTGGGTATGGGCCCGTGGGTTTCATGCAGGACACAGTGGTAGAGTCTCCTTTCACGCAAGGCATGGGAGGATTGCAGGCTTTCTAAACTCTAAGAAAGCAATAAGTCTGAGTATTAGATTTAGGAGTAGGGTTATGGTTAGGCTTAAGGATGAAGTTTAGTGTTAGGGTGAGGGCTTAGGGTTAGGGATTAGGGTTAGGGTTAAAGGTTACTCTTAGGTTTAACGGTTACACTTTGGTTTAGGGTTGAGATTTACAGTTAGGGTTAAGATTAGGGGTTAGGGTTTAGTACAGGGTAAGGGTTAAGTGTTAGGTTTAGGGTTGAAGATTAGGATTAGGGTTAGGATTAAAGGTTAGCGTGAGAGTTAACGCTTAGGGTTAAGGTTAACAGTTAGGGTTTAGGGTTAGGGTTAGGGTTAGGGTTAGTTTTAGGGTTAGAGTTATGTGCTATGGTTTGTGTTAGAGGTTAGGTTTAGGTTTACTGGTCACGGTTAGGGTTAAGTTTAGGGTTAGCATTAGGGTTAGGGTTAAGGGATAGGATTAGGGTTAAGTGTTGGGCTTAGGGTTAGGGTTTAGTGTTAGGGTTATCATTAAGGATTAGGGGTAGGGTCAGGGTTAAATGCTTGGGTGCGGGTAATGGTTAGGGTCAGGGTTAAGGTTCACGGATAGGGTTAGTGTTAAGGGTTACGGGTAGGTTTAAGGTTCAGGGTTAGAGTTAGCATTAGGGCTTAAGGTTAGGATTAGGCGGTAGGTTAGATTTAGGGTTAGATCTAGGCGTTAGGGTAAGGACTAGCGTTAGGGTTAAGAGATAGGGTTAGGTTTAGTGCTTAGGATTAGGGTTAGGGTGTGGGGTTAAAGAAAGTGTTAGGGGTTAGGTTTAAGGATCAAAGGTTAGGGTTATTTTTAGCTTTAGTGTTAGGGTTAGGGATAAGGGATCCCATTAGCATTAAGGGTCTTCCTTACTGTAGGGTTAAGGGTTAGGCTTAGAGTTAAAGTTTCAGGTTAGGGTCAGTGTTAAGATTTAGGGTGAGGGTTAACGGTTAGGGTAAAGGTTAAGCGTTAGGGTTAGGGATTAGTGATTAGGGTTTTTCGTTAGTGTTAGGCTTAGCGGTAAGGAGTTAGTGTTTTATGAAGGGGTATGGTTAGAATTAGGATTGGGGTTAGAGTTAGGGTGAGGTATAGGGGTTAGGTTTAGGGGTTAGTTTTCGGGTAAAAGGATAGGATTAGGGTTACGGGTTGGGCTTAGGTTTAGGGTTAAAATTTACTGCTAGGGTTAGGGATAGGGTTCAGGCTAGGCTTTACGGGTTCTGGTTAGGGTTAGGTGTTAGGTTAGTGTCAGGGTTAGGTCTAGTCTGAGGGTAAGGTTTAGGGTTATCTATAAGAGCTAGGGTTAGGTTTAATGGTTAGGATTAGGCTTAGGGTTAAGGGTTAGGGTAAGGCTTAGGGGTTAGGGTGAAGGGTTAGGGTCAAGGGTTAGGGTTTTTGTTAGGCATAGCGTTGGGGTTAGAAGTAAGGTTTACTGTCAGTGTTAATGTTGTAGGTTGGTTTACAGTTAGGGTTAGCGGTTTAGAATTAGGGTTAGGGATTAGGTGTCACAGTGATGACTAGGAGATAGGGTTAGAATTGTGGGATAGGGGTTTTTCTCAGGAAATGGGTTATGCATTTACGTTAGGATAAGAGGTAAATGTTAGGCGCACGGTGAGGTTTACGTGTTAAGGGGAGAAATAGGAACAGGGTTGGGTGTTATGTTAAGGGTTAGGGTTATCTGTTGAAGGTATTGTTTATGCTTAGCGCACGGGCCCTGTCTGCATTAGGCGGGCGGGGTGAGTTTAGGGGGCTGGGATTGTACCCGGGAACCCACTCTATGATACTCTGGGTATGGGCCCGTGGGTTTCATGCAGGACACAGTGGTAGAGCATCCTTTCACGCATGGCATGGGAGGATTGCAGGCTTTCTAAACTCTAAGACAGCAAGAAGTCTGAGAATTAGATTTAGGGTTAGGATTCTGGTTAGGCTTAAGGATGAAGTTTAGTGTTAGGGTGAGGGCTCAAGGTTAGGGATTAGGGTTAGGGTTAAAGGTTACTCTTAGGTTTAACGGTTACACTTTGGTTTCGGGTTGAGGTTTACGGTTAGGGTTAAGATGAGGGGTTAGGGTTTGGTAGAGGGTTAGGGTTAAGTGTTAGGTTTAGGGTTGAAGATTAGGATTAGGGTTAGGATTAAAGGTTATGGTGAGAGTTAACGCTTAGGGTTAAGGTTAAGAGTTAGGGTTTAGGGTTAGGATTAGCGTTAGTGTTAGTTTTAGGGTTAGAGTTATGTGCTATGGTTTGTGTTAGAGGTTAGGTTTAGGTTTACTGGTCACGGTTAGGGTTACGTTTAGGGGTTAGCATTAGGGTTAGGGTTAGGGTTAAGGGATAGGATTAGGGTTAAGTGTTGGGCTTAGGGTTAGGGTTTATGGTTAGGGTTATCATTAAGGATTAGGGTTAGGGTCAAGGTTAAATGCTTGGGTGCGTGTAATGGTTAGGGTCAGGGTTAAGGTTCACGGATAGGGTTAGTGTTAAGGGTTACGGGTAGGTTTAGGGTTCAGGGTTAGAGTTAGCATTAGGGCTTAAGGTTAGGATTAGGCGGTAGTTTAGAATTAGGGTTAGATCTAGGCTTTAGGGTAAGGGCTAGCGTTAGGGTTAAGAGATAGGGTTAGGTTTAATGCTTAGGATTAGGGTTAGGGTTTGGGGTTAAAGTAAGTGTTAGGGGTTAGGTTTAAGGATCAAAAGTTAGGGTTATTTTTAGCTGTAGTGTTAGGGTTAGGGATAAGGGATCCCATTAGCATTAAGGGTCTTCCTTACTGTAGGGTTAAGGGTTAGGCTTAGAGTTAAAGGTTCAGGTTAGGGTCAGTGTTAAGATTTAGGGTGAGGGTTAACGGTTAGGGTAAAGGCTAAGTGTTAGGGTTAGGGATTAGTGATTAGGGTTTTTGGCTAGTGTTAGGGTTATTGGTTAGGAGTTAGTGTTTTATGAAGGGGTATGGTTAGAATTAGGATTGGGGTTAGAGTTAGGGTGAGGTATAGGGGTTAGGTATAGGGGTTAGTTTTAGGGTAAAAGGATAGGATTAGTGTTACGGGTTGGGCTTAGGTTTAGGGTTAAAGATTACTGCTAGGGTTAGGGATAGGGTTCAGGGTTCGGTTTAGGGGTTCTGGTTATTGTTATGTGTTAGGTTAGTGTCAGGGTTAGGTCTAGTCGTGAGGGTAAGGTTTAGGGTTAGCTTTAAGAGCTAGGGTTAGGTTTAATGGTTAGGATTAGGATTAGGGTTAAGGATTAAGGTAAGGCTTAGGGGTTAGGGTGAAGGGTTAGGGTCAAGGGTTAGGGATTTTCTTAGGCATAGCGTTGGGGTTACATGTAAGGGTTACTGTTAGTGTTAGGGTTGAAGGTAGGGTTACGGTTAGGATTAGCGGTTTAGAATTAGGGTTAGCGATTAGGTGTCACAGTGATGACTAGGAGATAGGGTTAGAATTATGGGATAGGGGTTGTTCTCAGAAAATGGGTTATGCATTAACGTTAGGATAAGAAGTTAATGTTAGACCTAGGTTGAGGTTTACGTGTTAAGGGGAGAAATAGGACCAGGGTTGGGTGTTATGTTCAGGGTTAGGGTTATCTGTTAAAAGTATTGTTTATGCTTAGCGCACGGACCCTGTCTGCATTAGGCGGGTGGGGGGAGATTAGGGGGCTGGGATTGTACCTGGGAACCAACTCTATCATACTCTGGGTATGGGCCCGTGGGTTTCATGCAGGACACAGTGGTAGAGCCTCCGAGCCTCCTTTCACGCATGGCATGGGAGGATTGCAGGCTTTCTAAACTCTAAGAATGCAAGAAGTCTGAGAATTAGATTTAGGGTTAGGATTATGGTTAGGGTTAAGGTTGAAGTTTAGTGTTAGGGTGAGGGCTTAGGGTTAGAGATTAGGGTTAGGGTTAAAGGTTACTCTTAGGTTTAACGGTTACACTTTGGTTTCGGGTTGAGGTTTACGTTTAGGGTTAAGATGAGGGGTTAGGGTTAGGTACAGGATTAGGGTTAAGTGTTAGGTTTAGGGTTGAAGATTAGGATTAGTGTTAGGATTAAAGGTTAGCGTGAGAGTTAACGCTTAGGGTAAAGGTTAAGAGTTAGGGTTTAGGGTTAGGGTTAGGGTTAGGGTTCGATTTAGGGTTAGAGTTATGTGCTATGGTTTGTGTTAGAGGTTAGGGTTAGGTTTACTGGTGACGGTTAGGGTTATGTTTTGGGGTTAGCATTAGGGTTACTGTTAGGGTTAGGGTTAAGGGATAGGATTAGGGTTAAGTGTTGGGCTTAGGGTTAGGGTTTAGTGTTAGGGTTATCATTAAGGATTAGGGGTAGGGTCAGGGTTAAATGCTTGGGTGCGGGTAATGGTTATGGTCAGGGTTAAGGTTCACGGATAGGGTTAGTGTTAAGAGTTACGGGTAGGTTTAGGGTTCAGGGTTAGAGTTAGCATTAGGGCTTAAGGTTAGGATTAGGCGGTAGGTTAGATTTAGGGTTAGATCTAGGCGTTAGGGTAAGGGCTAGCGTTAGGGTTAAGAGATAGGGTTAGGTTTAATGCTTAGGATTAGGGTTAGGGTTTGGGGTTAAAGTAAGTGTTAGGGGTTAGGTTTAAGGATCAAAGGTTAGGGTTATTGTTAGATGTAGTGTTAGGGTTAGGGATAATGGGTCCCATTAGCATTAAGGGTCTTCCTTACTGTAGGGTTAAGGGTTAGGCTTAGAGTTAAAGGTTAAGGTTAGGGTCAGTGTTAAGATTTAGGGTGAGGGTTAACGGTTAGGGTAAAGGTTAAGCGTTAGGGTTAGGGATTAGTGATTAGGGTTTTTGGTTAGTGTTAGGGTTAGCGGTTAGGAGTTCGTGTTTTATGAAGGGGTATGGTTAGAATTAGGATTGGGGTTAGAGTTAGGGTGAGGTATAGGGGTTAGGTTTAGGGATTAGTATTAGGGTAAAAGGATAGGATTAGGGTTACGGGTTGGGCTTAGGTTTAGGGTTAAAGTTTACTGCTAGGGTTAGGGATAGGCTTCAGGGTTAGCTTTAGGGGTTCTGGTTAGGGTTAGGTGTTAGGTTAGTGTCAGGGTTAGGTCTAGTCGTGAGGGTAAGGTTTAGGGTTAGCTTTAAGAGCTAGGGTTAGGTTTAATGATTAGGATTAGGAATAGGGTTAAGGGTTAGGGTAAGGCTTAGGGTTTAGGGTGAAGGGTTAGGGTGAAGGGTTAGGGATTTTGTTAGGCATAGCGTTGGGGTTAGAAGTAAGGGTTACTGTCAGTGTTAGGGTTGTAGGTAGGGTTACGGTTAGGGTTAGCGGTTTAGAATTAGGGTTAGGGATTAGGTGTCACAGTGATGACTAAGAGAAAGGGTTAGAATTATGGGATAGGGGTTGTTCTCAGGAAATAGGTTATGCATTAACGTTAGGATAAGAGGTTAAAGTTAGGCGCACGGTGAGGTTTATGTGTTAAGGGGAGAAATAGGAACAGGGTTGGGTGTTATGTTCAGGGTTAGGGTTATCTGTTAAAGGTATTGTTTATGCTTAGCGCACGGGCCCTGTCTGCATTAGGCGGGCGGGGGGAGTTTAGGGGGCTGGGATTGTACCCGGGAACCCACTCTATCATACTCTGGGTATGGGCCCGTGGGTTTCATGCAGGACACAGTGGTAGAGCCTCCTTTCACGCATGGCATGGGAAGATTGCAGGCTTTCTAAACTCTAAGAAAGCAAGAAGTCTGAGAAATAGATTTAGGGTTAGGATTATGGTTAGGGTGAAGGATGAAGTTTAGTGTTAGGGTGAGGGCTTAGGGTTAGGGATTAGGGTTAGGGTTAAAGGTTACTCTTAGGTTTAACGGTTACACTTTCGTTTAGGGTTGAGGTTTACGGTTAGGGTTAAGATGAGGGGTTAGGGTTTGGTACAGGGTTAGGGTTAAGTGTTAGGTTTAGGGTTGAAGATTAGGATTAGGGTTAGGATTAAAGGTTAGCGTGAGAGTTAACGCTTAGGGTTAAGGTTAAGAGTTAGGGTTTAGGGTTAGGGTTATGGTTAGTTTTAGGGTTAGAGTTATGTGCTATGGTTTGTGTTCGAGGTTAGGGTTAGGTTTACTGGTGACGGTTAGGGTTACGTTTAGGGGTTAGCATTAGGGTTAGGGTTAGGTTAAGGGATAGGATTAGGGTTAAGTGTTGGGCTTAGGGTTAGGGTTTAGTGTTAGGGTTATCATTAAGGATTAGGGGTAGGGTCAGGGTTAAATGCTTGGGTGCGGGTAATGGTTAGGGTCAGGGTTAAGGTTCACGGATAGGGTTAGTGTAAGGGTTACGGGTAGGTTTAGGGTTCAGGGTTAGAGTTAGCATTAGGGCTTAAGGTTAGGATTAGACGGTAGGTTAGATTTAGGGTTAGATCTAGGCGTTAGGGTAAGGGCTAGCGTTAGGGTTAAGAGATAGGGTTAGGTTTAATGCTTAGGATTAGGGTTAGGGTTTGGGGTTAAAGTAAGTGTTAGGGGTTAGGTTTAAGGATCAAGGTTAGGGTTATTTTTAGCTGTAGTGTTAGGGTTAGGGATAAGGGATCCCTTTAGCATTAAGGGTCTTCCTTACTGTAGGGTTAAGGGTTAGGCTTAGAGTTAAAGGTGAAGGTTAGGGTCAGTGTTAAGATTTAGGGTGAGGGTTAACGGTTAGGGTAAAGGTTAAGCGTTAGAGTTAGGGATTAGTGATTAGGGTTTTTGGTTAGTGTTAGAGTTAGCGGTTAGGAGTTAGTGTTTTATGAAGGGGTATGCTTACAATTAGGATTGGGGTTAGAGTTAGGGTGAGGTATAGGGTTTAGGTTTAGGGGTTAGTTTTAGAGTAAAAGGATAGGATTAGGGATACGGGTTGGGGTTAGGTTAGGGTTAAAGTTTACTGCTAGGGTGAGGGATAGGGTTCAGGATTAGCTTTAGGGGTTCTGGTTAGGGTTAGGTGTTATGTTAGTGTCAGGGTTAGGTCCAGTCGTGAGGGTAAGGTTTAGGGTTAGCTTAAAGAGCTAGGGTTAGGTTTAGTGGTTAGGATTAGGATTACGGTTAAGGGTTAGGGTAAGGCTTAGGGGTTAGGGTGAAGGGTTAGAGTCAAGGGTTAGGGTTTTTTTAGGCATAGCGTTGGGGTTAGAAGTAAGGGTTACTGTCAGTGTTAGGGTTGTAGGTAGGGTTACAGTTAGGGTTAGCGGTTTAGGATTAGGGTTAGGGATTAGGTGTCACAGTGATGACTAGGAGATAGGGTTAGAATTGTGGGATAGGGGTTGTTCTCAGGAAATGGGTTATGCATTAACTTTAGGATAAGAGGTTAAAGTTAGGCGCACGGTGAGGTTTACAAGTTAAGGGGAGAAATAGGAACAGGGTTGGGTGTTATGTTCAGGGTTAGGGTTATCTGTTAAAGGTATTGTTTATGCTTAGCGCACGGGCCCTGTCTGCATTAGGCGGGCGGGAGGAGTTTAGGGGGCTGGGATTGTACCCGGGAACCCACTCTATCATACTCTGGGTATGGGCCCGTGGGTTTCATGCAGGACACAGTGGTAGAGCCTCCTTTCACGCATGGCATGGGAGGATTGCAGGCTTTCTAAACTCTAAGAAAGCAAGAAGTCTGAGAATGAGATTTAGGGTTAGGATTCTGGTTAGGGTGAAGGATGAAGTTTAGTGTTAGGGTGAGGGCTTAGGGTTAGGGATTAGGGTTAGGGTTAAAGGTTACTCTTAGGTTTAACGGTTACACTTTGGTTTCGGGTTGAGTTTTACGGTTAGGGTTAAGATGAGGGGTTAGGGTTTGGTACAGGGTTAGGGTTAAGTGTTAGGTTTAGGGATGAAGATTAGGATTAGGGTTAGGATTAAAGGTTAGCGTGAGATTTAACGCTTAATGTTAAGGTTAAGAGTTAGGGTTAGGGTTAGGGTTAGGGTTAGTTTTAGGTTTAGAGTTATGTGCTATGGTTTGTGTTAGGGGTTAGGGTTACGTTTACTGGTCACGGTTAGGGTTACGTTTAGGGGTTAGCATTAGGGTTAGGGTTAAGGGATAGGATTAGGTTAAGTGTTGGGCATAGGGTTAGGGTTTAGTGTTAGGGTTATCATTAAGGATTAGGGGTAGGGTCAGGGTTAAATGCTTGGGTGCGGGTAATGGTTAGGGTCAGGGTTAAGGTTCACGGATAGGGTTAGTGTAAGGGTTACGGGTAGGTTTAGGGTTCAGGGTTAGAGTTAGCATTAGGGCTTAAGGTTAGGATTAGACGGTAGGTTAGATTTAGGGTTAGATCTAGGCGTTAGGGTAAGGGCTAGCGTTAGGGTTAAGAGATAGGGTTAGGTTTAATGCTTAGGATTAGGGTTAGGGTTTGGGGTTAAAGTAAGTGTTAGGGGTTAGGTTTAAGGATCAAAGGTTAGGGTTATTTTTAGCTGTAGTGTTAGGGTTAGGGATAAGGGATCCCATTAGCATTAAGGGTCTTCCTTACTGTAGGGTTAAGGGTTAGGCTTAGAGTTAAAGGTTCAGGTTAGGGTCAGTGTTAAGATTTAAGGTGAGGGTTAACGGTTAGGGTAAAGGTTAAGCGTTAGGGTTAGGGATTAGTGATTAGGGTTTTTGGTTAGTGTTAAGGTTAGCGGTTAGGAGTTAGTGTTTTATGAAGGGGTATGGTTAGAATTAGGATTGGGGTTAGAGTTAGGGTGAGGTATAGGGGTTAGGTGTAGGGGTTAGTTTAGGGTAAAAGGATAGGATTAGGGTTACGGGTTGGGCTTAGGTTTAGGGTTAAAGTTTACTGCTAGGGTTAGGGATAGGGTTCAGGGTTAGCTTTAGGGGTTCTGGTTAGGGTTAGGTGTTAGGTTAGTGTCAGGGTTAGGTCCAGTCGTGAGGGTAAGGTTTAGGGTTAGCTTTAAGAGCTAGGGTTAGGTTTAATGGTTAGGATTAGGATTAGGGTTAAGGGTTAGGGTAAGGCTTAGGGGTTAGGGTCAAGGGTTAGGGTTTTTGTTAGGCATAGCGTTGGGGTTAGAAGTAAGGGTTACTGTCAGTGTTAGGGTTGTAGGTAGGGTTACGGTTAGGGTTAGCGGTTTAGGATTAGGGTTAGGGATTAGGTGTCACAGTGATGACTAGGAGATAGGGTTAGAATTATGGGATGGGGTTGTTCTCAGGAAATGGGTTATGCATTAACGTTAGGATAAGAGGTTAAAGTTAGGCGCACGGTGAGGTTTACGTGTTAAGGGGAGAAATAGGAACAGGGTTGGGTGTTATGTTCAGGGTTAGGGTTATCTGTTCAAGGTATTGTTTATGCTTAGCGCACGGGCCCTGTCTGCATTAGGCGGGCGGGGGGAGTTTAGGGGGCTGGGATTGTACCCGGGAACCCACTCTATCATACTCTGGGTATGGGCCCGTGGGTTTCATGCAGGACACAGTGGTAGAGCCTCCTTTCACGCATGGCATGGGAGGATTGCAGGCTTTCTAAACTCTAAGAAAGCAAGAAGTCTGAGAATTAGATTTAGGGTTAGGATTATGGTTAGGGTTAAGGATGAAGTTTAGTGTTAGGGTGAGGGCTTAGGGTTAGGGATTAGGGTTAGGGTTAAAGGTTACTCTTAGGTTTAACGGTTACACTTTGGTTTCGCGTTCAGGTTTACGGTTAGGGTTAAGATGAAGGTTTAGGGTTAGGTACAGGGTTAGGGTTAAGTGTTAGGTTTAGGGTTGAAGATTAGGATTAGGGTTAGGATTAAAGGTTAGAGTGAGAGTTAACGCTTAGAGTTAAGGTTAAGAGTTAGGGTTTAGGGTTAGGGTTAGGGATAGGGTTAGTTTTAGGTTTAGAGTTATGTGCTATGGTTTGTGTTAGGGGTTACGGTTAGGTTTACTGGTCACGGTTAGGGTTACGTTTAGGCGTTAGCATTAGGGTTAGGGTTAAGGGATAGGATTAGGGTTAAGTGTTGGGCTTAGGGTTAGGGTTTAGTGTTAGGGTTATCATTAAGGATTAGGGGTAGGGTCAGGGTTAAATGCTTGGGTGCGGGTAATGGTTAGGGTCAGGGTTAAGGTTCACGGATAGGGTTAGTGTAAGGGTTACGGATAGGTTTAGGGTTCAGGGTTAGAGTTAGCATTAGGGCTTAAGGTTAGGATTAGACGGCAGGTTAGATTTAGGGTTAGATCTAGGCGTTAGGGTAAGGGCTAGCGTTAGGGTTAAGAGATAGGGTTAGGTTTAATGCTTAGGATTAGGGTTAGGGTTTGGGGTTAAAGTAAGTGTTAGGGGTTAGGTTTAAGGATCAAAGGTTAGGGTTATTTTTAGCTGTAGTGTTATGGTTAGGCATAAGGGATCCCATTAGCATTAAGGGTCTTCCTTACTGTAGGGTTAAGGGTTAGGCTTAGAGTTAAAGGTTCAGGTTAGGGTCAGTGTTAAGATTCAAGGTGAGGGTTAATGGTTAGGGTAAAGGTTAAGCGTTAGGGTTAGGGATTAGTGATTAGGGTTTTTGGTTAGTGTTAGGGTTAGCGGTTAGGAGTTAGTGTTTTATGAAGGGGTATGGTTAGAATTAGGATTGGGGTTATAGTTAGGGTGAGGTACAGGGGTTAGGTTTAGGGGTTAGTTTAGGGTAAAAGGATAGGATTAGGGTTACGGGTTGGGCTTAGGTTTAGGGTTAAAGTTTACTGCTAGGGTTAGGGATAGGGTTCAGGGTTAGCTTTAGGGGTTCTGGTTAGGGTTAGGTGTTAGGTTAGTGTCAGGGTTAGGTCCAGTCGTGAGGGTAAGGTTTAGGGTTAGCTTTAAGAGCTAGGGTTAGGTTTAATGGTTAGGATTAGGATTAGGGTTAAGGGTTAGGGTAAGGCTTAGGGGTTAGGGTCAAGGGTTAGGGTTTTTGTTAGGCATAGCGTTGGGGTTAGAAGTAAGGGTTACTGTCAGTGTTAGGGTTGTAGGTAGGGTTACGGTTAGGGTTAGCGGTTTAGGATTAGGGTTAGGGATTAGGTGTCACAGTGATGACTAGGAGATAGGGTTAGAATTATGGGATGGGGTTGTTCTCAGGAAATGGGTTATGCATTAACGTTAGGATAAGAGGTTAAAGTTAGGGGCAAGGTGAGGTTTACGTGTTAAGGGGAGAAATAGGAACAGGGTTGGGTGTTATGTTCAGGGTTAGGGTTATCTGTTAAAGGTATTGTTTATGCTTAGCTCATGGGCCCTGTCTGCATTAGGCGGGCGGTGGGAGTTTAGGGGCCTGGGATTGTACCCGGGAACCCACTCTATCATACTCTGGGTATGGGCCCGTGGGTTTCATGCAGGACACAGTGGTAGAGCCTCCTTTCACGCATGGCATGGGAGGATTGCAGGCTTTCTAAACTCTAAGAAAGCAAGAAGTCTTAGAATGAGATTTAGGGTTAGGATTATGGTTAGGGTTAAGGATGAAGTTTAGTGTTAGTGTGAGGGCTTAGGGTTAGGGATTAGGGTTAGGGTTAAAGGTTACTCTTAGGTTTAACGGTTACACTTTGGTTTCGGGTTGAGGTTTATGGTTAGGGTTAAGATGAAGGGTTAGGGTTAGGTACAGGGTTAGGGTTAAGTGTTAGGTTTAGGGTTGAAGATTAGGATTAGGGTTAGGATTAAAGGTTAGCGTGAGAGGTAACGCTTAGGGTTAAGGTTAAGAGTTAGGGTTAAGGGTTAGGGTTAGGGTTAGGGTTCGTTTTAGGGTTAGAGTTATGTGCTATGGTTTGTGTTACAGGTTAGGGTTAGGTTTACTGGTGACGGTTAGGGTTACGTTTAGGGGTTCGCATTAGAGTTAGGGTTAGGGTTAAGGGATAGGATTAGGGTTAAGTGTTGGGCTTAGGGTTAGGGTTTAGTGTTAGGGTTATCATTAAGGATTAGGGTTAGGGTCAGGGTTAAATGCTTGGGTGCGGGTAATGGTTATGGTCAGGGTTAAGATTCACGGATAGGGTTAGTGTTAAGGGTTACGGGTAGGTTTAGGGTTCAGGGTTAGAGTTAGCATTAGGCCTTAAGGTTAGGATTAGGCGGTAGGTTAGAATTAGGGTTAGATCTAGGCGTTAGGGTAAGGGCTAGCGTTAGGGTTAAGAGATAGGGTAAGGTTTAATGCTTAGGATTAGGGTTAGGGTTTGGGGATAAAGTAAGTGTTAGGGGTTAGGTTTAAGGATCAATGGTTAGGGTTATTTTTAGTTGTAGTGTTAGGGTTAGGTATAAGGGATCCCATTAGCCTTAAGGGTCTTCCTTACTGTAGGGTTAAGGGTTAGGCTTGGAGTTAAAGCTTAAGGTTAGGGTCAGTGTTAAGAATTAGGGTGAGGGTTAACGGTTAGGGTAAAGGTTAAGCGTTAGGGTTAGGGATTAGTGATTAGGGTTTTTGGTTAGTGTTAGGGTTAGCGGTTAGGAGTTAGTGTTTTATGAAGGGGTATGGTTAGAATTAGGATTGGGGTTAGAGTTAGGGTGAGGTATAGGGGTTAGTTATAGGGGTTAGTTTTAGGGTAAAAGGATAGGATTAGGGTTACGGGTTGGGCTTAGGTTTAGGGTTAAAGTTTAGTGCTAGGGTTAGGGATAGGGTTCAGGGTTAGATTTAGGGGTTCTGGTTAGGGTTAGGTGTTAGGTTAGTGTCAGGGTTAGGTCTAGTCGTGAGGGTAAGGTTTAGGGTTAGCTTTAAGAGCTAGGGTTAGGTTTAATGGTTAGGATTAGGATTAGGGTTAAGGGTTAGGGTAAGGCTTAGGGGTTAGGGTCAAGGGTTAGGGTATTTGTTAGGCATAGCGTTGGGGTTAGAAGTAAGGGTTACTGTCAGTGTTAGGGTTGTAGGTAGGGTTACGGTTAGGGTTAGCGGTTTAGGATTAGGGTTAGGGATTAGGTGTCACAGTCATGACTAGGAGATAGGGTTAGAATTATGGGATAGGGGTTGTCCTCAGGAAATGGGTTATGCATTAACGTTAGGATAAGAGGTTAAAGTTAGGCGCACGGTGAGGTTTACGTGTTAAGGGGAGAAATAGGAACAGGGTTGGGTGTTATGTTCAGGGTTAGGGTTATCTGTTCAAGGTATTGTTTATGCTTAGCGCACGGGCCCTGTCTGCATTAGGCGGGCGGGGGGAGTTTAGGGGGCTGGGATTGTACCCGGGAACCCACTCTATCATACTCTGGGTATGGGCCCGTGGGTTTCATGCAGGACACAGTGGTAGAGCCTCCTTTCACGCATGGCATGGGAGGATTGCAGGCTTTCTAAACTCTAAGACAGCAAGAAGTCTTAGAATGAGATTTAGGGTTAGGATTCTGGTAAGGCTTAAGGATGAAGTTTAGTGTTAGGGTGAGGGCTTAAGGTTAGGGATTAGGGTTAGGGTTAAAGGTTACTCTTAGGTTTAACGGTTACACTTTGGTTTCGGGTTGAGGTTTACGGTTAGGGTTAAGATGAGGGGTTAGGGTTAGGTACAGGATTAGGGTTAAGTGTTAGGTTTGGGGTTGAAGATTAGGATTAGGGTTAGGATTAAAGGTTAGCGTGAGAGTTAACGCTTAGGGTTAAGGTTAAGGGTTAGGGTTTAGGGTTAGGGTTAGGGTTAGGGTTCGATTTAGGGTTAGAGTTATGTGCTATGGTTTGTGTTAGAGGTTAGGGTTAGGTTTACTGGTGACGGTTAGGGTTACGTTTAGGGGTTCGCATTAGGGTTACTGTTAGGGTTAGGGTTAAGGGATAGGATTAGGGTTAAGTGTTGGGCTTAGGGTTAGGGTTTAGTGTTAGGGTTATCATTAAGAATTAGGGGTAGGGTCAGGGTTAAATGCTTGGGTGCGGGTAATGGTTAGGGTCAGGGTTAAGGTTCACGGATAGGGTTAGTGTTAAGGGTTATGGGTAGGTTTAGGGTTCAGGGTTAGAGTTAGCATTAGGGCTTAAGGTTAGGATTAGGCGGTAGGTTAGATTTAGGGTTAGATCTAGGCGTTAGGGTAAGGGCTAGCGTTAGGGTTAAGAGATAGGGTTAGGTTTAATGCTTAGGATTAGGGTTAGGGTTTGGGGTTAAAGTAAGTGTTAGGGGTTAGGTTTAAGGATCAAAGGTTAGGGTTATTTTTAGCTGTAGTGTTAGGGTTAGGGATAAGGGATCCCATTAGCATTAAGGGTCTTCCTTACTGTAGGGATAAGGGTTAGGCTTATAGTTAAAGGTTAAGGTTAGGGTCAGTGTTAAGATTTAGGGTGAGGGTTAACGGTTAGGGTAAAGGTTAAGCGTTAGGGTTAGGGATTAGTGATTAGGGTTTTTGGTTAGTGTTAGGGTTAGCGGTTAGGAGTTAGTGTTTTATGAAGGGGTATGGTTAGAATTAGGATTGGGGTTAGAGTTAGGTTGAGGTATAGGGGTTAGGTTTAGGGGTTAGTTTTAGGGTAAAAGGGTAGGATTAGGGTTACGGGTTGGGCTTAGGTTTAGGGTTAAAGTTTACTGCTAGGGTTAGGGATAGTGTTCAGGGTTAGCTTTAGGGGTTCTGGTTAGAGTTAGGTGTTAGGTTAGTGTCAGGGTTAGGTCTAGTCGTGAGGGTAAGGTTTAGGGTTAGCTTTAAGAGCTAGGGTTAGGTTTAATGGTTAGGATTAGGATTAGGGTTAAGGGTTAGGGTAAGGCTTACAGGTTAGGGTGAAGGGTTCGGGTCATGGGTTAGGGTTTGTGTTAGGCATACCGTTGGGGTTAGAATTAAGGGTTACTGTCAGTGTTAGGGTTGAAGGTAGGGTTTCGGTTAGGGTTAGCGGTTTAGAATTAGGGTTAGGGATTAGGTATCACAGTGATGACTAGGAGATAGGGTTAGAATTATGGGATAGGGGTTGTTCTCAGGAAATGGGTTATGCATTAACGTTAGGATAAGAGGTTAAAGTTAGGCGCACGGTGAGGTTTACTTGTTAAGGGGAGAAATAGGAACAGGGTTGGGTGTTATGTTCAGGGTTAGGGTTATCTGTTAAAGGTATTGTTTATGCTTAGCGCACGGGCCCTGTCTGCATTAGGCGGGCTGGGGGAGTTTAGGAGGCTGGGATTGTACCCGGGAACCCACTCGATCATACTCTGGGTATGGGCCCGTGGGTTTCATGCAGGACACAGTGGTAGAGCCTCCTTTCACGCAAGGCATGGGAGGATTGCAGTCTTTCTAAACTCTAAGAAAGCAAGAAGTCTGAGAATTAGATTTAGGCGTAGGATTATGGTTAGGCTTAAGGATGAAGTTTAGTGTTAGGGTGAGGGCTTAGGGTTAGGGATTAGGGTTAGGGTTAAAGGTTACTCTTAGGTTTAACGGTTACACTTTGGTTTAGGGTTGAGATTTACGGTTAGGGTTAAGATGAGGGGTTAGGGTTTCGTACAGGGTTAGGGTTAAGTGTTAGGTTTAGGGTTGAACATTAGGATTAGGATTAGGATTAAAGGTTAGCGTGAGAGTTAACGCTTAGGGTTAAGGTTAAGAGTTAGGGTTTAGGGTTAGGTTTAGTGTTAGGGTTAGTTTTAGGGTTAGAATTATGTGCTATGGTTTGTGTTAGAGGTTAGGGTTAGGTTTACTGGTCACGGTTACGGTTAATTTTAGGGTTAGCATTAGGGTTAGGGTTAAGGGATAGGATTAGGGTTAAGTGTTGGGCTTAGGGTTAGGGTTTAGTGTTAGGGTTATCATTAAGGATTAGGGGTAGGGTCAGGGTTAAAAGCTTGGGTGCGGGTAATGGTTAGGGTCAGGGTTAAGGTTCACGGATAGGGTTAGTGTTAAGGGTTACGGGTAGGTTTAGGGTTCAGGGTTAGAGTTAGCATTAGGGCTTAAGGTTAGGATTAGGCGGTAGGTTAGATTTAGGGTTAGATCTAGGCGTTAGGGTAAGGGCTAGCGTTAGGGTTAAGAGATAGGGTTAGGTTTAGTGCTTAGGATTAGGGTTAGGGTTTGGGGTTAAAGTAAGTGTTAGGGGTTCGGTTTAAGGATCAAAGGTTAGGGTTATTGTTAGCTGTAGTGTTAGGGTTAGGGATAAGGGATCCCATTAGCATTAAGGGTCTTCCTTACTGTAGGGTTAAGGGTTAGGCTTAGAGTTAAAGTTTCAGGTTAGGGTCAGTGTTAAGATTTAGGGTGAGGGTTACCGGTTAGGGTAAAGGTTAAGCGTTAGGGTTAGGGATTAGTGATTAGGGTTTTTGGTTAGTGTTAGGGTTAGCGGTTAGGAGTTAGTGTTTTATGAAGGGGTATGGTTAGAATTAGGATTGGGGTTAGAGTTAGGGGGAGGTATAGGGGTTAGGTTTAGGGGTTAGTTTTAGGGTAAAAGGATAGGATTAGGGTTACGGGTTGGGCTTAGGTTTAGGGTTAAAGTTTACTGCTAGGGTTAGTGATAGGGTTCAGACTAGGCTTTAGGTGTTCTGGTTAGGGTTAGGTGTTAGGTTAGTGTCAGGGTTAGGTCTAGTCGTGAGGGTAAGGTTTAGGGTTATCTTTAAGAGCTAGGGTTAGGTTTAATGGTCAGGATTAGGATTAGGTTTAAGGGTTAGAGTAAGGCTTAGGGGTTAGGGTGAAGGGTTAGGGTCAAGGGTTAGGGTTTTTGTTAGGCATAGCGTTGGGGTTAGAAGTAAGTGTTACTGTCAGTGTTAGGGTTGTAGTTAGGGTTACGATTAGGGTTAGCGGTTTAGAATTAGGGTTAGGGATTAGGTGTCACAGTGATGACTAGGATATAGCGTTAGAATTATGGGATAGGGGTTGTTCTCGGGAAATGGTTTATGCATTAACGTTAGGATAAGAGGTTAAAGTTAGGCGCACGGTGAGGTTTACGTGTTAAGGGGAGAAATAGGAACAGGGTTGGGTGTTATGTTCAGGGTTAGGGTTATCTGTTCAAGGTATTGTTTATGCTTAGCGCACGGGCCCTGTCTGCATTAGGCGGGCGGGGGTAGTTTAGAGGGCTGGGATTGTACCCGGGAACCCACTCTATCATACTCTGTGTATGGGCCCGTGGGTTTCATGCAAGACACAGTGGTAGAGCCTCCTTTCACGCATGGCATGGGAGGATTGCAGGCTTTCTAAACTCTAAGAAAGCAAGAAGTCTGAGAATGAGATTTAGGGTTAGGATTATGGTTAGGGTTAAGGATGAAGTTTAGTGTTAGGGTGAGGGCTTAGGGTTAGGGATTAGGGTTAGCGTTAAAGGTTACTCTTAGGTTTAACGGTTACACTTTGGTTTCGGGTTGAGGTTTAGGGTTAGGGTTAAGATGAGGGGTTAGTGTTAGGTACAGGGTTAGGGTTAAGTTTTAGGTTTAGGGTTGAAGAATAGGATTAGGGTTAGGATTAAAGGTTAGCGTGAGAGTTAACGCATAGGGTTAAGGTTAAGAGTTAGGGTTTAGGGTTAGGGTTACGATTAGGGTTAGGGTTAGTTTTAGGGTTAGAGTTATGTGCTATGGTTTGTGTTAGAGGTTAGGTTTAGGTTTACTGGTCACGGTTAGGGTTACGTTTAGGGGTTAGCTTTAGGGTTAGGGTTAGGGTTAAGGGATAGGATTAGGGTTAAGTGTTGGGCTTAGGGTTAGGGTTTATGGTTAGGGTTATCATTAAGGATTAGGGGTAGGGTCAAGGTTAAATGCTTGGGTGCGGGTAATGGTTAGGGTCAGGGTTAAGGTTCACGGATAGGGTTAGTGTTAAGGGTTACGGGTAGGTTTGGGGTTCAGGGTTAGAGTTAGCATTAGGGCTTAAGGTTAGGATTAGGTGGTAGGTTAGATTGAGGGTTAGATCTAGGCGTTAGGGTAAGGGCTAGCGTTAGGGTTAAGAGATAGGGTTAGGTTTAATGCTTAGGATTAGGGTTAGCGTTTGGGGTTAAAGTAAGTGTTAGGGGTTAGGTTTAAGGATCAAAGGTTAGGGTTATTTTTAGCTGTAGTGGTAGGGTTAGGGATAAGGGATCCCATTAGCATTAAGGGTCTTCCTTACTGTAGGGTTAAGGGTTAGGCTTAGAGTTAAAGGTTCAGGTTAGGGTCAGTGTTAAGATTTAGGGTGAGGGTTAACGGTTAGGGTAAAGGTTATGATTTAGGGTTAGGGATTAGTGATTAGGGCTTTTGGTTTGTGTTAGAGTTAGCGGTTAAGAGTTAGTGTTTTATGAAGGGGTATGGTTAGAATTAGGATTGGGGTTAGAGTTAGGGTGAGGTATAGGGGTTAGGTTTAGGGGTTAGTTTTAGGGTAAAAGGGTAGGATTAGGGTTATGGGTTGGGCTTAGGTTTAGGGTTAAAGTTTACTGCTAGGGTTAGGGATAGGGTTCAGGGTTAGCTTTAGGGGTTCTGGTTAGGGTTAGGTGTTAGGTTAGTGTCAGGGTTAGGTCTAGTCGTGAGGGTAAGGTTTAGGGTTAGCTTTAAGAGCTAGGGTTAGGTTTAATGGTTAGGATTAGGATTAGTGTTAAGGGTTAGGGTAAGGCTTAGGGGTTAGGGTGAAGGGTTAGGGTCAAGGGTTAGGGTTTTTGTTAGGCATAGCGTTGGGCTTAGAAGTAAGGGTTACTGTCAGTGTTAGGGTTGTAGGTAGGGTTTCGGTTTGGGTTAGTGGTTTAGAATTAGTGTTAGGGATTAGGTGTCAAAGTGATGACTAGGAGATAGGGTTAGAATTATGGGATAGGGGTTGTTCACAGGAAACGGGATATGCATTAACGTTAGGATAAGAGTTTAAAGTTAGGCGCACGGTGAGGTTTACGTGTTAAGGGGAGAAATAGGAACAGGGTTGGGTGTTATGTTCAGGGTTAGGGTTATCTGTTAAAGGTATTGTTTATGCTTAGCGCACGGGCCCTGTCTGCATTAGGCGAGCGGGCGGGGGTAGGGGGCTGGGATTGTACCCGGGAACCCACTCTATCATACTCTGGGTATGGTCCCGAGGGTTTCATACAGGACACAGTGGTAGAGCCTCCTTTCACGCATGGCATGGGAGGATTGCAGGCTTTCTAAACTCTAAGAAAGCAAGAAGTCTGAGAATTAGATTTAGGGTTAGGATTCTGGTTAGGGTTAAGGATGAAGTTTAGTGTTAGGGTGAGGGCTTAGGGTTAGGGAATAGGGTTAGGGTTAAAGGTTACTCTTAGGTTTAACGGTTACACTTTGGTTTAGGGTGGAGGTTTACGGTTAGGGTTAAGATGAGGGGTTAGGGTTAGGTACAGGGTTAGGGTTAAGTGTTAGGTTTAGGGTTGAAGATTAGGATTAGGGTTAGGATTAAAGGTTAGCGTGAGAGTTAACGCTAAGGGTTAAGGTTAAGAGTTAGGGTTTAGGGTTAGAGTTAGGGTTAGGGTTAGTTTTAGGGTTAGAGTTATGTGCTATGGTTTGTGTTCGAGGTTAGGGTTAGGTTTACTGGTGACGGTTAGGGTTATGTTTAGGGGTTAGCATTAGGGTTAGGGTTAGGGTTAGGGTTAAGGGATAGGATTAGGGTTAAGTGTTGGACTTAGGGTTCGGGTTTAGTGTTAGGGTTATCATTAAGGATTAGGGGTAGGGTCAGGGTTAAATGCTTGGGTGCGGGTAATGGTTAGGGTCACGGTTAAAGTTCACGGATAGGGTTAGTGTTAAGGGTTACGGGTAGGTTTAGGGTTCAGGGTCAGAGTTAGCATTAGGGCTTAAGGTTAGGATTAGGCGGTAGGTTAGATTTAGGGTTAGATCTAGGCGTTATGGTAAGGGCTAGCGTTAGGGTTAGAGATAGGGTTAGGTTTAATGCTTAAGATTAGGGTTAGGGTTTGGGGTTAAAGTAAGTGTTAGGGGTTAGGTTTAAGGATCAAGGTCAGGGTTATTTTTAGCTGTAGTGTTAGGGTTAGGGATAAGGGATCCCATTAGCATTAAGGGTCTTCCTTACTGTAGGGTTAAGGGTTAGGCTTAGAGTTAAAGGTTCAGGTTAGGGTCAGTGTTAAGATTTAGGGTGAGGGTTAACGGTTACGGTAAAGGTTAAGCGTTAGAGTTAGGGATTAGTGATTAGGGTTTTTGGTTAGTGTTAGGGTTAGCGGTTAGGAGTTAGTGTTTTATGAAGGGGTATGGTTAGAATTAGGATTGGGGTTAGAGTTAGGGTGAGGTATAGGGGTTAGGTTTAGGGGTTAGTTTTAGGGTAAAAGGATAGGATTAGGGTTACGAGTTGGGCTTAGGTTTAGGGTTAAAGTTTACTGCTAGGGTTAGGGATAGGGTTCAGGGTTAGCTTTAGGGGTTCTGGTTAGGGTTAGGTGTTAGGTTAGTGTCAGGGTTAGGTCTAGTCGTGAGGGTAAGGTTTAGGGTTATCTTTAAGAGCTAGGGTTAGGTTTAAGGGTTAGGATTAGGATTAGGGTTAAGGGTTAGGGTAAGGCTTAGGGGTTAGGATGAAGGGTTAGGGTCAAGGGTTAGGGTTTTTGATAGGCATAGCGTTGGGGTTAGAAGTAAGGGTTACTGTCAGTGTTAGGGTTGTAGGTAGGGTTACGGTTAGGGTTAGCAGTTTAGAATTAGGGTTAGGGATTAGGTGTCACAGTGATGACTAGGAGATAGGGTTAGAATTATGGGATAGGGGTTGTTCTCAGGAAATGGGTTATGCATTAACGTTAGGATAAGAGGTTAAAGTTAGGTGCAAGGTGAGGTTTACGTGTTAAGTGGAGAAATGGGAACAGGGTTGGGTGTTATGTTCAGGGTTAGGGTTATCTGTTAAAGGTATTGTTTATGCTTAGCGCACGGGCCCTGTCTGCATTAGGCGGGCGGGGGGAGTTTAGCGGGCTGGGATTGTACCCGGGAACCCACTCTATCATACTCTGGGTATGGGCCCGTGGGTTTCATGCAGGACACAGTGGTAGAGCCTCCTTTCACGCATGGCATGGGAGGATTGCAGGCTTTCTAAACTCTAAGAAAGCAAGAAGTCTGAGAATGAGATTTAGGGTTAGGATTGTGGTTACGGTTAAGGATGAAGTTCAGTGTTAGGGTGAGGGCTTAGGGTTAGGAATTAGGGTTAGGGTTAAAGGTTACTTTTAGGTTTAACGGTTACACTTTCGTTTAGGGTTGAGGTTTACGGTTAGGGTTAAGATGAGGGGTTAGGGTTTGGTACAGGGTTAGGGTTAAGTGTTAGGTTTAGGGTTGAAGATTAGGATTAGGGTTAGGATTAAAGGTTAGCGTGAGAGTTAACGCTTAGGGTTAAGGTTAAGAGTTAGGGTTTAGGGTTAGGGTTATGGTTAGTTTTAGGGTTAGAATTATGTGCTATGGTTTGTGTTCGAGGTTAGGGTTAGGTTTACTGGTGACGGTTAGGGTTACGTTTAGGGGTTAGCATAAGGGTTAGGGTTAGGGTTAGGGTTAAGGGATAGGATTAGGGTTAAGTGTTGGGCTTAGGGTTAGGGTTTAGTGTTAGGGTTATCATTAAGGATTAGGGGTAGGGTCAGGGTTAAATGCTTGGGTGCGGGTAATGGTTAGGGTCACCGTTAAGGTTCACAGATAGGGTTAGTGTTAAGGGTTACGGGTAGGTTTAGGGTTCAGGGTTAGAGTTAGCATTAGGGCTTAAGGTTAGGATTAGGCGGTAGGTTAGATTTAGGGTTAGATCTAGGCGTTAGGGTAAGGGCTAGCGTTAGGGTTAAGAGATAGGGTTAGGTTTAATGCTTAGGATTAGGGTTAGGGTTTGGGGTTAAAGTAAGTGTTAGGGGTTAGGTTTAAGGATCAAAGGTTAGGGTTATTTTTAGCTGTAGTGTTAGGGTTAGGGATAAGGGATCCCATTAGCATTAAGGGTCTTCCTTACTGTAGGGTTAAGGGTTAGGCTTAGAGTTAAAGGTGAAGGTTAGGGTCAGTGTTAAGATTTAGGGTGAGGGTTAACGGTTACGGTAAAGGTTAAGCGTTAGGGTTAGGGATTAGTGATTAGGGTTTTTGGTTAGTGTTAGGGTTAGCGGTTAGGAGTTAGTGTTTTATGAAGGGGTATGGTTAGAATTAGGACTGGGGTTAGAGTTAGGGTGAGGTATAGGGGTTAGGTTTAGGGGTTAGTTTTAGGGTAAAAGGATAGGATTAGGGTTATGGGATTGGGCTTAGGTTTAGGGTTAAAGTTTACTGCTAGGGTTAGGGATAGGGTTCAGGCTTAGCTTTAGGGGTTCTGGTTAGGGTTAGGTGTTAGGTTAGTGTCAGGGTTAGGTCCAGTCGTGAGGGTAAGGTTTAGGGTTAGCTATAAGAGCTAGGGTTAGGTTTAATGGTTAGGATTAGGATTAGGGTTAAGGGTTAGGGTAAGGCTTAGGGGTTAGGGTGAAGGGTTAGGGTCAAGGGTTAGGGTTTTTGTTAGGCATAGCGTTGGGTTTAGAAGTATGGGTTACTGTCAGTGTTAATGTTGTAGGTAGGGTTACAGTTAGGGTTAGCGGTTTAGAATTAGGGTTAGGGATTAGGTGTCACAGTGATGACTAGGAGATAGGGTTAGAATTGTGGGATAGGGGTTGTTCTCAGGAAATGGGTTATGCATTTACGTTAGGATAAGAGGTTAAAGTTAGGCGCACGGTGAGGTTTACGTGTTAAGGGGAGAAATAGGAACAGGGTTGGGTGTTATGTTCAGGGTTAGGGTTATCTGTTAAAGGTATTGTTTATGCTTAGCGCACGGGCCCTGTCTGTATTAGGCGGGCGGGGGGAGTTTAGGGGGCTGGGATTGTACCCGGGAACCCACTCTATCATACTCTGGGTATGGGCCCGTGGGTTTCATGCAGGACACAGTGGTAGAGCCTCTTTTCACGCATGGCATGGGAGGATTGCAGGCTTTCTAAACTCTAAGAAAGCAAGAAGTCCGAGAATAAGATTTAGGGTTAGGATTATGTTTAGAGTGAAGGATGAAGTTTAGTGTTAGGGTGAGGGCTTACGGTTAGGGATAAGGGTTAGGGTTAAAGGTTACTCTTAGGTTTAACGGTTACACTTTGGTTTCGGGTTGAGGTTTACGGTTAGGGTTAAGATGAGGGGTTAGGGTTTGGTACAGGGTTAGGGTTAAGTGTTAGGTTTAGGGTTGAAGATTAGGATTAGGGTTAGGATTTAAGGTTAGCGTGAGAGTTAACACTTAGGGTTAAGGTTAAGAGTTAGGGTTTAGGGTTAGGTTTAGGGTTAGTTTTAGGGTTAGAGTTATGTGCTATGGTTTGTGTTAGAGGTTAGGGTTAGGTTTACTGGTGACGGTTAGGGTTACGTTTAGGGGTTAGCATTAGGGTTAGGGTTAGGTTAAGGGATAGGATTAGGGTTAAGTGTTGGGCTTAGGGTTAGGGTTTAGTGTTAGGGTTATCATTAAGGATTAGGGGTAGGGTCAGGGTTAAATGCTTGGGTGCGGGTAATGGTTAGGGTCAGGGTTAAGGTTCACGGATAGGGTTAGTGTTAAGGGTTACGGGTAGGTTTAGAGTTCAGGGTTAGAGTTAGCATTAGGGCTTAAGGTTAGGATTAGGCGGTAGGTTAGATTTAGGGTTAGATCTAGGCGTTAGGGTAAGGGCTAGCGTTAGGGTTAAGAGATAGGGTTAGGTTTAATGCTTAGGATTAGGGTTAGGGTTTGGGGTTAAAGTAAGTGTTAGAGGTTAGGTTTAAGGATCAAGGTTAGGTTTATTTTTAGCTGTAGTTTTAGGGTTAGGGATAAGGGATCCCATTAGCATTAAGGGTCTTCCTTACTGTAGGGTTAAGGGTTAGGCTTAGAGTTAAAGTTTCAGGTTAGGGTCAGTGTTAAGATTTAGGGTGAGTGTTAACGGTTAGGGTAAAGGTTAAGCGTTATAGTTAGGGATTAGTGATTAGGGTTTTTGGATAGTGTTAGGGTTAGCGGTTAGGAGTTAGTGTTTTATGAAGGGGTATGGTTAGAATTAGGATTGCGGTTAGAGTTAGGGTGAGGTATAGGGGTTAGGTTTAGGGGTTAGTTTTAGGGTAAAAGGATAGGATTAGGGTTACGGGTTGGGCTTAGGTTTAGGGTTAAAGTTTACTGCTAGGGTTAGGGATAGGGTTCAGGGTTAGCTTTAGGGGTTCTGGTTAGGGTTAGGTGTTAGGTTAGTGTCAGGATTAGGTCTAGTCGTGAGGGTAAGGTTTAGGGTTAGCTTTAAGAGCTAGGGTTAGGATTAATGGTTAGGATTAGGATTAGGGTTAAGGGTTAGGGTAAGGCTTAGGGGTAATGGTGAAGGGTTAGGGTCAAGGGTTAGGGTTTTTGTTACGCATAGCGTTGGGGTTAGAAGTATGGGTTACTGTCAGTGTTAGGGTTGTAGTTAGGGTTACGGTTAGGGTTAGCGGTTTAGAATTAGGGATAGGGATTAGGTGTCACAGTGATGACTAGGAAATAGGGTTAGAATTATGGGATGGGGTTGTTCTCAGGAAATGGGTTATGCATTAACGTTAGGATAAGAGGTTGAAGTTAGGCGCACGGTGAGGTTTACGTGTTAAGGGGAGAAATAGGAACAGGGTTGGTTGTTATGTTCAGGGTTAGGGTTATCTGTTAAAGGTATTGTTTATGCTTAGCGCACGGGCCCTGTCTGCATTGGGCGGGAGGGGGGAGTTTAGGGGGCTGGGATTGTACCCAGGAACCCACTCTATCATACTCTGGGTATGGGCCTGTGGGTTTCATGCAGGACACAGTGGTAGAGCATCCTTTCACGCATGGCATGGGAGGATTGCAGGCTTTCTAAACTCTAAGAAAGCAAGAAGTCTGAGAATTAGATTTAGGGTTAGGATTCTGGTTAGGGTTAAGGATGAAGTTTAGTGTTAGGGTGAGGGTTTAGGGATAGGGCTTAGGGTTAGGGTTAAAGGTTACTCTTAGGTTTAACGGTTACACTTTGGTTTCAGGTTGAGGTTTACGGTTAGGGTTAAGATGAGGGGTTAGGGTTTGGTACAGGGTTAGGGTTAAGTGTTAGGTTTAGGGTTGAAGATTAGGATTAGGGTTAGGATTAAAGGTTAGCGTGAGAGTTAACACTTAGTGTTAAGGTTAAGAGTTAGGGTTTAGGGTTAGGGTTAGGGTTAGGGTTAGTTTTAGGGTTAGAGTTATGTTCTATGGTTTGTGTTAGAGGTTAGAGTTAGGTTTACTGGTGACGGTTAGGGTTACGTTTAGGGGTTAGCATTAGGGTTAGGGTTAGGTTAAGGGATAGGATTAGGGTTAAGTGTTGGGCTTAGGGTTAGGGTTTAGTGTTAGGGTTATCATTAAGGATTAGGGGTAGGGTCAGGGTTAAATGCTTGGGTGCGGGTAATGGTTAGGGTCAGGGTTAAGGTTCACGGATAAGGTTAGTGTTAAGGGTTACGGGTAGGTTTAGGGTTCAGGGTTAGCGTTAGCATTAGGGCGTAAGGTTACTATTAGGCGGGAGGTAAGATTTAGGGTTAGAACTAGGCGTTAGGGTAAGGGCTAGTGTTAGGGTTAAGAGATAGGGTTAGGTTTAATGCTTAGGATTAGGGTTAGGGTTTGGGGTTAAAGTAAGTGTTAGGGGTTAGGTTTAAGGATCAAAGGTTAGGGTTATTTTTAGCTGTAGTGTTAGGGTTAGGGAAAAGGGATCCCATCAGCATTAAGGGTCTTCTTTACTGTAGGGTTAAGGGTTAGGCTTAGAGTTAAAAGTTATGGTTAGGGTCAGTGTTAAGAATTAGGGTGAGGGTTAACGGTTAGGGTAAAGGTTAAGCATTAGGGTTACGGATTAGCGATTAGGGTTTTTGGTTAGTGTTAGGGTTAGAGGTTAGGAGTTCGTGTTTTATGAAGGGGTATGGTTAGAATTAGGATTGGGGTTAGAGTTAGGGCTAGGTATAGGGGTTAGGTATAGAGGTTAGTTTTAGGGTAAAAGGATAGGATTAGGGTTATGGTTTGGGCTTAGGTTTAGGGTTAAAGTTTACTGCTAGGGTTAGGGATAGGGTTCAGGGTTAGCTTTAGGGGTTCTGGTTAGGGTTAGGTGTTAGGTTAGTGTCAGGGTTAGGTCTAGTCGTGAGGGTAAGGTTTAGGGTTAGCTTTAAGAGCTAGGGTTAGGTTTAATGGTTAGGATTAGGATTAGGGTTAAGGGTTAGCGTAAGGCTTAGGGGTTTGGGTGAAGGGTTAGGGTTTTTGTTAGGCATAGCGTTGGGGTTAGAAGTAAGGGTTACTGTCAGTGTTAGGGTTGTAGGTAGGGTTCCGGTTAGGGTTAGCGGTTTAGAATTAGGGTTAGGGATTAGGTGTTCCAGTGATGACTAGGAGATAGGGTTAGAATTATGGGATAGGGGTTGTTCTCAGGGAATGGGTTATGCATTAACGTTAGGATAAGAGGTTAAAGTTAGGCGCACGGTGAGGTTTACGTGTTAAGGGGAGAAATAGGAACGGGGTTGGGTGTTATGTTCAGGGTTAGGGTTATCTGTTAAAGGTATTGTTTATGCTTAGCGCACGGGCCCTGTCTGCATTGGGCGGGCGGGGGGAGTTTAGGGGGCTGGGATTGTACCCGGGAACCCACTCTATCATACTCTGGCTATGGGCCCGTGGGTTTCATGCAGGACACAGTGGTAGAGCCTCCTTTCACGCATGGCATGGGAGGATGGCAGGCTTTCTAAACTCTAAGAAAGCAAGAAGTCTGAGAATTAGATTTAGGGTTAGGAGTATGGTTAGGGTTAAGGATGAAGTTTAGTGTTAGGGTGAGGGCTTAAGGTTAGGGATTAGGGTTAGGGTTAAAGGTTACTCTTAGGTTTAACGGTTACAGTTCGGTTTAGGGTTGAGGTTTACGGTTAGGGTTAAAATGAGGGGTTAGGATTTGGTAGACGTTTAGGGTTAAGTGTTAGGTTTAGGGTTGAAGATTAGGATTACGGTTAGGATTAAAGGTTAGCGTGAGAGTTAACGCTCAGGGTTTACTGTTAGGATTAGGGTTAGTTTTAGGGTTAGAGTTATGTGCTATGGTTTGTGTTAGAGGTTAGGGTTAGGTTTACCGTTCACGGTTAGGGTTACGTTTAGGGTTTAGCATTAGAGTTAAGGTTAGTGTTAAGGGATAGGATTAGGGTTAAGTGTTAGCTTTAGGGTTGAAGATTAGGATTAGGGTTAGGATTAAAGGTTGGCATGAGATATAACGCTTAGGGATAAGGTTTAGAGTTAGGGTTTACTGTTAGGTTTAGGGTTAGTTTTAGGGTTAGAGTTATGTGCTATGGTTTGTGATAGAGGTTAGGGTTAGGTTTACTGTTCACGGTTAGGGTTACGTTTAAGGTTTAGCATTAGGGTTAGGGATTAGTTTTAGGGTAAGGGTTTAGAGTTAGTTTTGGGCTTTAGGCTCGGGGCTTCGGTTCAGGGTCAGGGGTTAGGGTCGGTGGTACGGCCTAGCTTTAGCAGTGAGTTAAAGGGCACAACACCTGGTTAATCTAAGGTGAGACGGGTGCGGTCGAAGTCATCACGAAAGCACAACATCATTCCCTGGGCCTTGGGAGAGGACCTACATGCAGGACTCAGTCGGAGCCTCATCTCACACATGGCATGGCTGTATTGTAGGCTTCCTTCACTCTGGGAATGGAAGTAGTGTGAGAATTAGGGTTGGGGTTGGGGTTAGGGATTTCGAGTTAGGGGTTAGGTTTCGAGTCAGGGTTAGGTGCTAGGGATTAGTGGTTAGGGTTAGAGTTAGTGTTAGGGGTTAGGTGTTAAGTCTGGGTTAGGGGGCCAGGGTAAGGTTTAGGGTTGGAGTTAGCGTTAGGGTTAGGGGTTAGGGTTAAGGGAGAGGGTTAGGTATCAGGGTGAGGGTTAGAGGGTTAACAGTTGGGGTTAAGCTTAGGGGTTAGGGATAGTGTTAGAGTTAAGGGTTAAAAGTATGGTTCAGGTTTATGTTTAGCATTAGGGGTTGGGGTTAGTGTTAACTGTAGGTCAGTGTTGGGGTTAGATCTCTAGGCATTAGGGTAAAGGTTAGGGTTAGGCTTAAGTGTTAGGGTTATGTTTAATGTTTAGGATTGGGAATAGGGTTAAGGGTTAAGGTTAAGGTTAGGGGTTATGACTAAGGATCAACCGTTAGGGTTACTTTTAGGCGTAGGTTTAGGGTAAGAGGTTAGGGTTAGTGTTAGTGTTGTTGGTCGGGTTAAGGTTAGGGTTGGCATTTCAGAAATAGGGATTAGGTGTTACGGTTATGGCTAGGAGTTAGGGTTAGAATGACGGTATAGGGCTTGTTCTCAGGGTGTCATGCATTAACGTTAAGATATCGGGTTAAAGTTAGGGTTACGGTGAGGTTTACCTGTTAAGGTGAGCAGTAGGATCAGGGTTATGTGTTATGTTCTGGGTTAGGCTTATGGTTGAATGGTAGGGTTTACGCTTAGGGCACGGGCCCTGTATGCCCTAGGAGGCAAAGTTAGGTGTCTGTGATGGTCGCTGGGAACCCACTCTATCGTACGCAGTGTATGGGCCTCTGGGTTTTAGGCAGGACACTGGCAGAGCGTCCTTTCACGCATGGCATGGGAGGATTGCAGGCTTTCTAAACTCTAAGAAAGCAAGAAGTCTGAGAATTAGATTTAGGGTTAGGATTATGGTTAGGGTTAAGGATGAAGTTTAGTGTTAGGGTGAGGGCTTAGGGTTAGGGATTAGGGTTAGGGTTAAAGGTTACTCTTAGATTTAACAGTTACACTTTGGTTTAGGGTTGAGGTTTACGGTTAGGGTAAAGATGAGGGGTTAGGGTTTGGTACAGGGTTAGGGTTAAGTGTTAGGTTTAGGGTTGAAGATTAGGATTAGGGTTAGGATTAAAGGTTAGCGTGAGAGTTAACGCTTAGGGTTAAGGGTAAGAGTTAGCGTTAGCGTTAGGGTTAGGGTTAGTTTTAGGGTTAGAGTTATGTGCCATGGTTTGTGTTAGAGGTTAGGATTAGGTTTACTGTTCACGGTTAGGGTTACGTTTAGGGGTAGCATTACGGTTAGAGTTAGGGTTAGGGTTAAGGGATAGGATTAGGGTTAAGTGTTGAGCTTAGGGTTAGGGTTTATTGTTAGGGTTATCGTTAAGGATTAGGGTTAGGGTCAGGGTTAAATGTTTGGGTGCGGGTAATGGTTAGGGTCAGGGTTAAGGTTTATAGATAGGGTTAGTGTTAAGGGTTACGGGTAGGTTTAGGGTTCAGGGTTTAGAGTTAGCATTAGGGCTTAAGTTTAGGATTAGGTGGTAGGTTAGATTTAGGGTTAGATCTAGGCGTTAGAGTAAGGGTTAAGAGATAGGGTTAGGTTTAATGCTTAGGATTAGGGTTAGGGTTTGGGGTTAAGTGTGAGGGGTTAGGTTTAAGGATCAAAGGTTAGGGTTATTTTTAGCTGTAGTGTTAGGTTTAGGGATAAGGGATAAGATTGGCGTAAGGGTTTTTCTTACTGTTAGGATTAAGGGTCAGGCTTAGATTAAAGGTTAAGGTTAGGGTCAGTGTTAAGGGTTAGGGTGAGGGTTAACGGTTACGGTAAAGGTTAAGCGTTAGTGTTAGGGATTAGCGATCAGGGTTTTTGGTAAGTGTTAGGGTTAGGAGTTCGTGTTTTATGAAGTGGTATGGTTAGAATTAGGATTGGGGTTAGTGTTAGGGTTAGGTTTAGGTGTTAGGCTTAGGGTAAAAGGATAGGATTAGGGTTAAGGGTTGGGATCAGGTTTAGGGTTAAAGTTTAGTGTTCTGGTTAATGTTTAGTGTTATGGTCCAGTTTAAGTGTTAGGGTGAGGTTTAACGGTTAGGATTAGGCTTAGAGGTTGGGGATATAGTGAGGGTTCAGTGTTAGGGTTAGGTTTAGGGTTCAGGGTTAGGGTTAGCTGTAGGGGTTATGGTTAGGGTTAGGTGTTAGGTTAGTGTCAGGGTTCGGTCTAGTCGTGAGGGTAAGGTTTAGGGTTTGCTTTAAGCGCTAGGGTTAGGTTTAATGTTTAGGATTAGGATTAGGGTTAAGGGTTAGGGTAAGGCTTAGTGGTTAGGGTGAAGGGTTAGGGTTTTTGTTAGGCATAGAGTTGGGGTTAGAAGTAAGGGTTACAGTCAGTGTTAGGGTTGTAGGTAGGGTTACGGTTAGGGTTAGCAGTTTAAAATTAGGGTTAGGGATTAGGTGTTACAGTTATGACTAGGAGATAGGGTTAGAATTATGGGATAGGGGTTGTTCTCGGGGAATGGGTTATGCATTAACGTTAGGATAAGAGGTTAAAGTTAGGCTCACGGTGAGGTTTACGTGTTAAGGGGAGAAATAGGAACAGGGTTGGGTGTTATGTTCAGGGTTAGGGTTATCTGTTAAAGGTATTGTTTATGCTTAGCGCACGGGCCCTGTCTGCATTAGGCGGGCGGGGGGAGTTTAGGGGGCTGGGATTGTACCCGGGAACCCACTCTATCATACTCTGGGTATGGGCCCGTGGGTTTCATGCAGGACACAGTGGTAGAGCCTCCTTTCACGCATGGCATGGGAGGATTGCAGGCTTTCTAAACTCTAAGAAAGGAAGAAGTCTTATAATTTGATTTTAGGGTTAGGTTTATGGATAGGGTTAAGGGTAAATTGTAGTGTTAGTGTGAGGGCTTAGGGTTAGGGATTAGGGTTAGGGTTAAAGGTTACTCTTAGATTTAACGGTTACACTTTGGTTTAGGGTTGAGGTTTACGGTTAGGGTTAAGATGAGGGGTTAGAGTGTGGTACAGGGTTAGGGTTAAGTGTTAGGTTTAGGGTTGAAGATTAGGATTAGGGTTAGGATTAAAGGTTAGCATGAGAGTGAACGCTTAGTGTTAAGGTTAAGAGTTAGGGTTTAGGGCCGGGCGCGGTGGCTCACGCCTGTAATCCTACCACTCTGGGAGGCCGAGGTGGGTGGATCGTTTGAGCTCAGGAGTTCAAGACCAGCCTGAGCAAGAGCGAGACCCCATCTGTACTAAAAATAGAAAGAAATTATATGGACAGCTAAAAATATATATAGAAAAAAATTAGCCGGGCATGGTGGCGCATGCCTGTAGTCCCAGCTGCTCGGGAGGCTGAGACAGGAGGATTCCTTGAGCTCAGGAGTCTGAGGTTGCTGTGAGCTAGGCTGATGTCACGGCACTCACTCTATCTTGGGCAACAGAGTGAGACTCTCTCAAAAAAAAAAAAAAAAAAAAAAAGATTTAGGGTTTAGGGTTATGGTTAGGGTTAGGGTTAGTTTTAGGGTTAGAGTTATGTGCTATGGTTTATGTTAGAGGTTAGGGTTAGGTTTACTATTCACGGTTAGGGTTGGGTTTAGGGGTTAGCATTAGGGTTAGGGATTAGGTTTAGGGTAAGGGTCTAGAGTTAATGTTGGGCTTTAGGCTCGGGGCTTAGATTCAGGGTCAGGGGTTAGCGTTGGTGGTAGGGCTTAGCTTTAGCGGTCAGTTTAAGGGCACAGGACCTGGTTAATCTACGGTGAGAGGGGTGCGGTCGGAGTCACCACGAAAGCACAACATCATTCCCTGGGCCTTGGGAGAGGACCTCCATGCAGGACTCAGGCGGAGCCTCATCTCACACATGGCATGGCTGTATTGTAGGCTTGCTTCACTCTGGGAATGGAAGTAGTGTGAGAATTAGGGTTGGGGTTGGGGTTAGGGTTTTTCGTGTTAGGGGTTAGGTTTCGAGTCAGGGTTAGGTGCTAGGGATTAGTGGTTAGGGTTAGAGTTAGTGTTAGGGGTAAGGTGTTAAGTCTGGGTTAGGGGGCCAGGGTAAGGTTTAGGGTTGGAGTTAGCGTTAGGGTTAGGGGTTAGGGTTAAGGGATAGGGTTAGGATTCAGGGTGTGGGGTAGAGGGTTAGCAGTTGGGGTTAGGCGTAGGGGTTAGGGATATTGTTAGGGTTAAGGGTTAGGAGGTTGGTTCAGGTTTAAGGTTAGCATTAGGGGTTGGGGTTAGTGTTAACTGTAGGTCACTGTTGGGGTTAGATCTCTAGGCATTAGGGTAAAGGTTAGGGTTAGGGTTAAATGTTAGGGTTATGTTTAATGGTTAGGATTGGGAATAGGGTTAAGGGTTAGGGTTAAGGTTAGGGGTTATGACTAAGGATCAACGGTCAGGGTTACTTTTAGGCGTAGGATTAGGGTAAGGGGTTAGGGTTAGTGTTAGTGTTGTTGGTCGGGTTAAGGTTAGGGTTGGCGTTTCAGAATTAGGGATTATGGGTTACGGTTATAGATAGGAGGTAGGGTTATAATGACGGTATAGGGCTTGTTCTCAGGGTGTCATGCATTAACGTTAAGATATCGGGTTAAAGTTAGGGTTATGGTGAGGTTTACCTGTTAAGGTGAGCAGTAGGATCAGGGTTAGGTGTTATGTTGTGGGTTAGGCTTATGGGTGAGGGGTAGGGTTTATGCTTAGGGCACGGGCCCTGTATGCTCTAGGAGGCAAAGTTAGGTGTCTGGGATGGTCGCTGGGAACCCACTCTACGGCACGCAGTGTATGGGCCTCTGGGTTTCATGCAGGACACTGTGGCAGAGCCTCCTTTCACGCATGGTGTGGGAGGATTGCAGGCTTTCTAAACTCTAAGAAAGCAAGAAGTCTGAGAATTAGATTTAGGGTTAGGGTTATGGTTAGGGTTAAGGATGAAGTTTAGTGTTAGGGTGAGGGCTTAGGCTTAGGGATTACGGATAGGGTTAAAGGTTACTCTTAGATTTAACGGTTACACTTTGGTTTAGGGTTGAGGTTTAAGGTTAGGGTTAAGATGAGGGGTTAGGGTTTGGTACAGGGTTAGGGTTAAGTGTTAGGTTTAGGGTTGAAGATTAGGATTAGGGTTAGGATTAAAAGTTAGCGTGAGAGTTAACGCTTAGGGTTAAGGTTAAGAGTTAGGGTTTAGGGTTAGGGTTAGGGTTAGGGTTAGTTTTAGGTTTAGAGTTATGTGCTATAGTTTGTGTTAGAGGTTAGGGTTAGGTTTACTGTTCACGGTTAGGGTTACGTTTAGCGGTTAGCATTAGGGTTAGGGATAGGGTTAGGGTTAAGGGATAGGATTAGGGTTAAGTGTTGGGCTTAGGGTTAGGGTTTAGTGTTAGGGTTATCATTAAGGATTAGGGTTAGGGTCAGGGTTAAATACTTGGGTGCGGGTAATGGTTAGGGTCAGGGTTAAGGTTTACGGATAGGGTTCGTGTTAAGGGTTACAGGGTAGGTTTAGGGTTCAGGGTTAGCGTTAGCATTAAGGATTAAGGTTAGGATTAGGCGGGAGGTTATATTTAGGGTTAGATCTAGGCGTTAGGGTAAGGGCTAGGGTTAGGGTTAAGAGATAGGGTTAGGTTTAATGCTTAGGATTAGGGTTAGGGTTTGGGGTTAAAGTAAGTGTTAGGGGTTAGGTTTAAGGATCAAAGGTTAGGGTTATTTTTAGCTGTAGTGTTAGGGTTAGGGATAAGGGATCCCATTAGCATTAAGGGTCTTCCTTACTGTAGGGTTTAGGGTTAGGCTTAGAGTTAAAGGTTAAGGTTAGGGTCAGTGTTAAGAATTAGGGTGAGGGTTAACGGTTAGGGTAAAGGTTAAGCGTTAGGGTTAGGGATTAGCGATTAGGGTTTTTGGTTAGTGTTAGGGTTAGCGGTTAGGAGTTCGTGTTTTATGAAGGGGTATGGTTAGAATTAGGATTGGGGTTAGAGTTAGGGTTAGGTATAGGGGTTAGGTTTAGGGGTTAGTTTTAGGGTAAAAGGATAGGATTAGGGTTATGGGTTGGGCTTAGGTTTAGGGTTAAAGATTACTGCTAGGGTTAGGTATAGAGTTCAGGGTTAGCTTTAGGGGTTCTTGTTAGTGTTAGGTGTTAGGTTAGTGCCAGGGTTAGGTCTAGTCGTGAGGGCAAGGTTTAGGGTTAGCTTTAAGAGCTAGGGATAGGTTTAATGGTTAGGATTAGGATTAGGGTTAAGGGTTAGCGTAAGGCTTAGGGGTTTGGGTGAAGGGTTAGGGTTTTTGTTAGGCATAGCGTTGGGGTTAGAAGTAAGGGTTACAGTCAGTGTTAGGGTTGTAGGTAGGGTTCCGGTTAGGGTTAGCGGTTTAGAATAAGGGTTAGGGATTAGGTGTCACAGTGATGAGTAGGAGATAGGGTTAGAATTATGGGATAGGGGTTGTTCTCAGGGAATGGGTTATGCATTAACGTTAGGATAAGAGGTTAAAGTTAGGCGCACGGTGAGGTTTACGTGTTAAGGGGAGAAGTAGGAACAGGGTTGGGTGTTATGTTCAGGGTTAGGGTTATCTGTTAAAGGTATTGTTTATGCTTAGCGCACGGGCCCTGTCTGCATTAGGCGGGCGGGGGGAGTTTAGGGGGCTGGGATTGTACCTGGGAACCCACTCTATCATACTCTGGGTATGGGCCCGTGGGTTTGAACACATCCACACCGACCCCACAGGAAAAAAAAAAAAAACCACCGTAGCCTCCAGCTACTAATTATAATGCTAACTTGCAATATTTTCCTGTATTTTTAAACAATGGAAAAATGAGGGTGAGATGATACTTAGAAGAATGGCTTCTTGTCAGTCTCCACTAACAAAAATAGGCAAAACCAAGTCAGCTACTCCTCAGCATCGTTATGTTCGTGGCAGCCACCTTGGGTTTCAGGAGGCACAAACAAACGTTATCACAATTATGGTGAAACGCTGAACACCTGCAAATAATTTTCAACGTAGTGGTTAATTGAAAAGCTCTGCGGCATACTTCTTGGAACAAGCCAGTTACCTGTTCCCACGCAAAGAGGAGTATATACAACCATGGTGGATTTCCAGCTGATGAAGTAAAGGATTTTTAAAGGAACTGGATGACCATGGGGATCATCGTTAAATCTCTGAAAGAGAATCCGCCCTTTTCACCTGCCAAAAACATGCCCACTTCTCCTCTCTGGGGATAATAAAAACTAACCAGCGAACTGACAGAGGGCCTGACCCCCCCATCCACATCGACCACACACACAAAAAAATCCGAACCATCCAGCTACTAATTATAATGCTAACTTCCAAAATTTCCCTGCATTTTAAAACAATGGAAAAATGGTGGTGGGATGATACTTAGAAGAATGGCTTCTTGACAGTCTCCACTAACAAAAATAGGCAACACCAAGTCAGCTACTCCTCAGCATAGTTATGTCCGTCGCAGTCTTCTTCGGTTTCAGGAGGCACAAACAAACTTTATCACAATTAGGATGAAACGCTGAACACCTGCAAATAATTTTCAACGTAGTGGTTAATTGAAAAGCTCTGCGGCATACTTCTTGGAACAAGCCACTTACCTGTTCCCACGCAAAGAGGAGTATATAGAACCATGGTGGATTTCCAGCTGATGAAGTAAAGGATTATTAAAGAAACTGGATGACATTGGGATCATCGTTAATTCTCTGAAACAGAAACCGCCCTTTTCACCTGCCTAACACATGCGTATTTCTCCTCTCTGGGGATAATAAAAACTAACCAGCGAACTGACAGAGGGCCTGACCCCCCCATCCACATCGACCACACACACAAAAAAAAAACCGTACCCTCCAGCTACTAATTAAAATGCTAACTTGCAAAATTTCCCTGCTTTTTAAAACAATGGAGAAATGGTGGTGCGATGATACTTAGAAGAATGGCTTCTTCTCAGTCTCCACTGACAAAAATAGGCAACACCAAGTCAGCTACGCCTCAGCATAGTTATGTCCGTAGCAGCCATATTTGGTTTCAGTAGGCACATACACACGTTATCTCAATTATGGTGAAACGCTGAAAAGCTGGAAAGGATTTTCAACATACTGGTTAATTGAAAAGGTGTGAGGAATACTTCTTCGAGCAACCCAGTTTCCTGTGCCCACGCATAGAGAAGTATATAGAACCATGGTGGATTCACAGCTCATGAAGCAAAGGATTCGTAAAGGAACGGGATTACCATGCGGATCCTGTTTAATTCTCTGAAACAGATCCGCAGTTTTCACCTGCCAAACTAATACCCACTTCTCCTCTCTGGGGATAATAAAAACAAACCAGCGAACTGACAGAGGGCCTGACCAACACATCCACACAGACCCCACAGGAAAAAAAAAGAAAAAACACCGTAGCCTCCAGCTACTAATTATAATGCTAACTTGCAAAATTTTCCTGCATTTTTAAACAATGGAAAAATGATGGTGAGCTGATACTTAGAAGAATGGATTCCTGTCAGTCTCCACTAACAAAAATAGGCAACACCACGTCAGCTACTCCTCAGCATAGTTATGTCCGTCGCAGCCTTCTTGGGTTTCAGGAGGCACAAACAAACGTTATCACAATTATGGTGAAACGCTGAACACCTGCAAATAATTTTCAACGTAGTGGTTAATTTAAAAGCTCTGCGGCATACTTCTTGGAACAAGCCAGTTACCTGTTCCCACGCAAAGAGGAGTATATAGAACCATGGTGGATTTCCAGCTGATGAAGTAAAGGATTATTAAAGGAACGGGATGACCATGGGGATCATCGTTAATTCTCTGAAACAGAATCCGCCATTTCACCACACAAACACATGCCCACTTGTCCTCTCTTGGGATAATAAAAACTAACAAGCGAACTGACGGAGGGCCTGACCCCCCATCCACATCGACCACACATACAAAAAAAACCTTACCCTCCAGCTACTAATTATAATGCTAACTTGCAAAATTTCCCTGCCTTTTAAAACAATGGAAAAATGGTGGTGGGATGATACTTAGAAGAATGGCTTCTTGTCAGTCTCCACTAACAAAAATAGGCAACACCAAGTCAGCTACTCCTCAGCATAGTTATGTCCGTCGCAGCCTTCTTGGGTTTCAGGAGGCACAAACAAACGTTATCACAATTATGGTGAAACGCTGAACACCTGCAAATAATTTTCAACATAGTGGTTAATTGAAAAGCTCTGCGGCATACTTCTTGGAACAAGCCAGTTACCTGTTCCCACGCAAAGAGGAGTATATAGAACCATGGTGGATTTCCAGCTGATGAAGTAAAGGATTATTAAAGGAATGGGATGACCATGGGGATCATCGTTAATTCTCTGAAACAGAATCCGCCCTTTTCTCCTGCCAAACACATGCCCACTTCTCCTCTCTGGTTATAATAAAAACTATCCAGCGAACTGACAGAGGGCCTGACCCCCCCATCCACATCGACCACACACAAAAATAAACCGTACCCTCCAGCTACTAATTATAATACTAACTTGCAAAAGTTCCCTGCATTTTAAAACAATGGAAAAATGGTGGTGGGATGATTCTTAGAAGAATGGCTTCTTGTCAGTCTCCACTAACAAAAATAGGCAACACCAAGTCAGCTACTCTTCAGCATAGTTATGTCCGTCGCAGCCTTCTTGGGTTTCAGGAGGCACATACAAACGTTATCAAAATTATGGTGAGACGCTGAAAACCTGCAAATAATTTTCAACGTACTGGTTAATTTGACAACTCTCCAGCATACTTCTTGGAACAAGCCAGGTACCTGTGCCCAGGCATAGAGGAGTATATAGAAACATGGTGGAATCCCAGCTGATGAAGCAAAGGATTCTTAAAGGAATGAGATGACCATGCGGATCCTGTTTAATTCTCTGAAACAGAATCCGCACTTTTCAACTGCCAAACACATGCCCACTTCTCCTCTCTGGGGATAATAAAAACAAACCAGTGAATTGACAGATGGCCTGACCAACCCATCCACACTGACCCCACAAAAAAAAAAAAAAGTACCCTCCACTTACTAATTATAATGCTAACTTGCAAAATTTCCCTGCATTTTTAAACAATGGAAAAATGATGGTGGGATGATACTTAGAAAAATGGTTTCTTGTCAGTCTCCACTAACAAAAATAGGCAACACGAAGTCAGCTACGCCTCAGCATACTTATGTCCTTGGCAGCCATATTGCGTTTCAGGAGACACATACACACGTTATCACAATTATGGTGAAACGCTGAAAACCTGCAAAGGATTTTCAACATACTGTTTAATTGAAAAGCTCTGAGGCATACTTCTTGGAACATGCCAGTTTCCTGTGCCCACGCATAGAGAAGTATATAGAACCATGGTGGATTCCCAGCTCATGAAGCAAAGGATTCTTAAAGGAACGGGATTACCATGCGGATCCTGTTTAATTCTCTGAAACAGATCCGCAGTTTTCACCTGCCATACTAATACCCACTTCTCCTCTCTGGGGATAATAAAAACAAACCAGCGAACTGACAGAGGGCCTGACCAACACATCCACACAGACCCCACAGGAAAAAAAAAAAAAAAAAAACACCGTAGCCTCCAGCTACTAATTATAATGCTAACTTGCAAAATTTCCCTGCATTTTTAAACAATGGAAAAATGATGGTGAGATCATACTTAGAAGAATGGATTCTTGTCAGTCTCCACTAACAAAAATAGGCAAAACCTAATCAGCTACGCCTCAGCATCGTTATTTTCGTGGCAGCCATCTTGGGTTTCAGGAGGCACAAACAAACGTTATCACAATTATGGTGAAACGCTGAACACCTGCAAATAATTTTCAACGTACTGCTTAATTGAAAAGCTCTGCGGCATACTTCTTGGAACAAGCCACTTACCTGTTCCCACGCAAAGAGGAGTATATAGAACCATGGTGGATTTCCAGCTGATGAAGTAAAGGATTATTAAAGGAACGGGATGACCATGGGGATCATCGTTAATTCTCTGAAACAGAATCCGCCCTTTTCACCTGCCAAACACATGCCCACTTCTCCTCTCTGGGGATAATAAAAACTAACCAGCAAACTGACAGAGGGCCTGACCCCCCCATCCACATCGACCACACAAAAAAAAATACCGTACCCTCCAGCTACTAATTACAATGCTAACTTGCAAAATTTCCCTGCATTTTAAAACAATGGAAAAATGGTGGTGGGATGATACTTAGAAGAATGGCTTCTTGTCAGTCTCCACTAACAAAAATAGGCAACACCAAGTCAGCTACTCCTCAGCATAGTTATGTCTGTCGCAGGCTTCTTGGGTTTCAGGAGGCACATACAAACGTTATCAAAATTATGGTGAAACGCTGAAAACCTGCAAATAATTTTCAACGTACTGGTTAATTTCAAAAGTCTCCAGCATAATTCTTGGAACAAGCCAGGTACCTGTGCCCACGCATAGAGGAGTATATAGAAACATGGTGGAATCCCAGCTGATGAAGCAAAGGATTCTTAAAGGAATGAGATGACCATGCGTATCCTGTTTAATTCTCTGAAACAGAATCCGCACTTTTCACCTGCCAAACACATGCCCATTACTCTTCTCTGGGGATAATAAAAACTAAGCAGCGATCTGACAGAGGGCCTGAACACCCATCCTGACCGACCCCACAAAAAAAAAATGTACCGTCCAGCTACTAATTATAATGCCAATTTGCAAAATTTCCCTGCATTTTTAAACAATGAAGAAATGATGGTGGGATGATACTTAGAAGAATGGCTTCTTGTCAGTCTCCACTGACAAAAATAGGCAACACGATGTGAGCTACGCCTCGGCATAGTTATGTCCGTAGCAGCCATATTTGGTTTCAGTAGGCACATACACACGTTATCACAATTATGGTGAAACGCTGAAAACCTGCAAAGGATTTTCAACACACTGGTTAATTGAAAAGCTCTGAGGCATACTTCTTGGAACAAGCCAGTTTCCTGTGCCCACGCATAGAGAAGTATATGGAACCATGGTGGATTCCCAGCTCATGAAGCAAAGGATTCTTAAAGGAACGGGATTACCATGCGGATCCTGTTTAATTCTCTGAAACAGATCCGCAGTTTTCACCTGCCATACTAATACCCACTTCTCCTCTCTGGGGATAATAAAAACAAACCAGCGAACTGACAGAGGGCCTGACCAACACATCCACACCGACCCCACAGGAAAAAAAAAAAAAACACCGTAGCTTTCATCTACTAATTATAATGCTAACTTGCAAAATTATCCTGCATTTTTAAACAAAGGAAAAATGATGGTGAGATGATACTTAGAAGAATGGATTCTTGTCAGTCTGCACTAACAAAAATAGGCAAAACCAAGTCAGCTACGCCTCAGCATCGTTATGTTCGTGGCAGCCATCTTGGGTTTCAGGAGGCACAAACAAACGTTAACTTATCACAATTATGGTAAACGCTGAACACCTGCAAATAATTTTCAATGTAGTGGTTAATTGAAAAGCTCTGCGGCATACTTCTTGGAACAAGCCAGTTACCTGTTCCCACGGAAAGAGGAGTATATAGAACCATGGTGGATTTCCAGCTGATGAAGTAAAGGATTATTAAAGGAACTGGATGACCATGGGTATCATCGTTAATTCTCTGAAACAGAATCCGCACTTTTCACCTGCCAAACACATGCCCACTACTCTTCTCCGGGGATAATAAAAACAAACCAGCGATGTGACAGAGGGCCTGAACACCCATCCTGACCAACCCCACAAAAAAAAAAGTACCCTCCAGCTACTCATTATAATGCCAATTTGCAAAATTTCCCTGCATTTTTAAACAATGGAGAAATGATGGTGGGATGATACTTAGAAGAATGGCTTCTTGTCAGTCTCCACTGACAAAAATAGGCAACACCAAGTCACCTACGCCTCAGCATAGTTATGTCCGTAGCAGCCATATTTGGTTTCAGTAGGCACATACACACGTTATCACAATTATGGTGAAACGCAGAAAACCTGCAAAGGATTTTCAACGTAGTGGTTAATTGAAAAGCTCTGAGGCATACTTCTTGGAAGAAGCCAGTTTCCTGTGCCCACGCATAGAGAAGTATATAGAACCATGGTGGATTCCCAGCTGATGAAGCAAAGGATTCTTAAAGGAACGGGATTACCATGCGGATCCTGTTTAATTCTCTGAAACAGATCCGCAGTTTTCACCTGCCATACAAATACCCACTTCTCCTCTCTGGGGATAATAAAAACTAACCAGCGAACTGACAGAGGGCCTGACCAACACATCCACACCGCCCCCACAGGAAAAAAAAAAAAAAAAAACACCGTAGCCTGCAGCTACTAATTATAATGCTAACTTGCAAAATTTTCTTGCATTTTTAAACAATGGAAAAATGGTGGTGGGATAATACTTAGAAGAATGGCTTCTTGTCAGTCTCCACTAACAAAAATAGGCAACACCAAGTCAGCTACTCCTCAGCATAGTTATGTCCGTCGCAGCCTTCTTGGGTTTCAGGAGGCACAAACAAACGTTATCACAATTATGGTGAAATGCTGAACACCTGCAAATAATTTTCACCGTAGTGATTAATTGAAAAGATCTGTGGCATACTTCTTGGAACAAGCCAGTTACCTGTTCCCACGCAAAGAGGAGTATATAGAACCATGGTGGATTTCCAGCTGATGAAGTAAAGGATTATTAAAGGAACGGGATGACCATGGGGATCATCGTTAATTCTCTGAAACAGAATCCGCCCTTTTCACCTGCCAAACACATGCCCACTTCTCCTCTCTGGGGATAATAAAAACTAACCAGCGAACTGACAGAGGGCCTGACCCCCCCATCCACATCGACCACACACACAAAAAAACCGTACCCTCCAGCTACTAATTATCATGCTAACTTGCAAAATTTCCCTGCATTTTAAAACAATGCAAAAATGGTGGTGTGATGATACTTAGAAGAATGGCTTCTTGTCTGTCTCCGCTAACAAAAATAGGCAACACCAAGTCAGCTACTCCTCAGCATAGGTATGTCCGTCGCAGCCTTCTTGGGTTTCAGGAGGCACATACAAACGTTATCAAAATTATGGTGAAACGCTGAAATCCTGCAAATTATTTTCAACGTAGTGGTTAATTGAAAAGCTCTGCGGCATACTTCTTGGAACAAGCCAGGTACCTGTGCCCACGCATAGAGGAGTATATAGAAACATGGTGGAATCCCAGCTGATGAAGCAAAGGATTCTTAAAGAATGAGATGACCATGCGGATCCTGTTTAATTCTCTGAAGCAGAATCCGCACTTTTCACGTGCCAAATATATGCCCACTTCTCCTCTCTGGGGATAATAAAAACTAACCAGCGAACTGACAGAGGGCCTGACCAACACATCCACACCGACCCCACAGGAAAAAAAAACAAAAAAACACCGTAGCCTCCAGCTACTAATTATAATGCTAACTTGCAAAATTTCCCTGCATTTTAAAACAATGGAAAAATGGTGGTGGGATGATACTTAGAAGAATGGCTTCTTGTCAGTCTCCACTAACAAAAATAGGCAACACCAAGTCAGCTACTCCTCAGCATAGTTATGTCCGTCGCAGCCTTCTTGGGTTTCAGGAGGCACAAACAAACGTTATCACAATTATGGTGAAACGCTGAACACCTGCAAATAATTTTCAACGTAGTGGTTAATTGAAAAGCTCTGCGGCATACTTCTTGGAACAAGCCAGTTACCTGTTCCCACGCAAAGAGGAGTATATAGAACCATGGTGGATTTCCAGCTGATGAAGTAAAGGATTATTAAAGGAACGGGATGACCATGGGGATCATCGTTAATTCTCTGAAACAGAATCCGCCCTTTTCTCCTGCCAAACACATGCCCACTTCTCCTCTCTGGTTATAATAAAAACTATCCAGCGAACTCACAGAGGGCCTGACCCCCCCATCCACATCGACCACACACAAAAATAAACCGTACCCTCCAGCTACTAATTATAATGCTAACTTGCAAAATTTCCCTGCATTTTAAAACAATGGAAAAATGGTGGTGAGATGATACTTAGAAGAATGGCTTCTTGTCTGTCTCCACTAACAAAAATAGGCAACACCAAGTCAGCTACTCCTCAGCATAGTTATGGCCGTCGCAGCCTTCTTGGGTTTCAGGAGGCACATACAAACGTTATCAAAATTATGGTGAAACGCTGAAAACCTGCAAATAATTTTCAACGTACTGGTTAATTTGAAAACTCTCCAGCATACTTCTTGGAACAAGCCAGGTACCTGTGCCCACGCATAGAGGAGTATATAGAAACATGGTGGAATCCCAGCTGATGAAGCAAAGGATTCTTAAAGGAATGAGATGACCATGCGGATCCTGTTTAATTCTCTGAAACAGAATGCGCACTTTTCACCTGCCAAATATATGCCCACTTCTCCTCTCTGGGGATAATAAAAACAAACCAGTGAATTGACAGATGGCCTGACCAACCCATCCACACTGACCCCACAAAAAAAAAAAAAATAGTACCCTCCAGCTACTAATTATAATGCTAACTTGCAAAATTTCCCTGCATTTTTAAACAATGGAAAAATGATGGTGGGATGATACTTAGAAGAATGGCTTCATGTCCGTCTCCACTAACAAAAATAGGCAACACGAAGTCAGCTACGCCTCAGCATACTTATGTCCTTGGCAGTCATATTGGTTTTCAGGAGACACATACAGACTTTATCACAATTATGGTGAAACGCTGAAAACCTGCAAAGGATTTTCAACATACTGGTTAATTGAAAAGCTCTGAGGCATACTTCTTGGAACAAGCCAGTTTCCTGTGCCCACGCATAGAGAAGTATATAGAACCATGGTGGATTCCCAGCTCATGAAGCAAAGGATTCTTAAAGGAACGGGATTACCATGCGGATCCTGTTTAATTCTCTGAAACAGAATCCGCACTTTTCACCTGCCAAACACATGCCCACTACTCTTCTCTGGGGATAATAAAAACAAACCAGCGATCTGACAGAGGTCCTGAATACGGGGAGTTAGCTACGCTCCCCGCAAAGAGGTTCTTTTCTCTTTGTTCTTATCAGATCTCAAAGTTGACTACGCCAGTTTGCAGGGAGTTAGCTACGCTCCCTGCAAAGAGGTTTTTTCTTCCGATCAGGTCTCTCAGGCAGGGGTCATCGCAAAGGATGAAAAATATAGTAGGAAACAGAAATAAAAATATAAATAATGGCAATAATAATACACAGAGCCAAAGATATAGTTTATAAAGTGAAAGTTTATGAAAATAGATAAAGAAGGGTATCCGGATGGAAATATTTTACCCGCATCAAATATTTCCCCGACTGAAACTCCACACAGGTATTATATAGGGTACATACAGGCTCCGGTTGCCAAGCGCAACGGGATTTTGATACTAACAGGCAGTTTGCTTTAGGGTCAAAGTCTCCTAAAATCTACTACAGATCCTTTAACTAACTCTAACTAGGGGAACAATGGGTTATAAAATCTTCTTGGGGCAAACTTCTAAGTTTTATGATAAGGCTATTACTTTAGCAACAAACAGAGACATCTTGGCTCTGGTGATTGTGTTCTTGGAGACAGAGATGATCCCAGAAGTCAACATGGGCTGTGCTTTGTGTTAATTACTTGAACCGCATGGTTGCATCTGGGCCCGGCTTGGGCATTAGCATATCTATGTGATTAGCTCTCATCTCCGGGGGTCCACCTGTCAGCAGCACCAGCAACCTTTGGTCCTAAGGGAGGCCTGCCTTGTCTTTCAAAACAGGTGAGAACCAAAGGCCCAGTTTACAGCTGTCTCCTTGAGATGCAGCTTCTACTGACCAGCAAGACGCCCTCCTGAGGCGAGGCAGCTTTT
The DNA here is from genome assembly GCF_041146395.1 of Eulemur rufifrons. NCBI lineage: Eukaryota > Metazoa > Chordata > Mammalia > Primates > Lemuridae > Eulemur > Eulemur rufifrons. The sequence goes on along the minus strand of NC_091009.1, from coordinate 623,390 downwards.
GAACTAACACATTTATCTTTTCCTTAAGGCAAAGCCTTATTTGACTTCTGAAATCAAATCTTGTCTCCAGAAATACAGGGGGCATTTCTGCAACTCAGTATTCTTAGGCTCAACATCTCCCCCTTTTTTATTTTTTGAAGAAAGTTGATGGAGTTGGACAGCCATCACAGCGAGGAGTTGGTCTCTGGATTCTTGTCTGCTTCGGAGTTTTCTCCAGACTATAAATAAACACAAGCAAAGGATTAAAATAATGCTAAAAGTTACAATAGTGGAACTCCCATAGATCTTAAGATGATAAAGTGGATCAGCTGACTCCAAACCAGAAGAGATGTCATCAATAATGTCAGCTTCAGAGAGCAATTTAAGTTTGTGACTGAAGGTACTTAATATTTCTTGTTGTAAATTTTTAATCCCTTCAGTCAGATTTCCTTGATTAAGTAGATGTTTTTTGATGTTTTCCCAAGGAAACCGAGTTTGATTATATATATGAGGTGTAACACAAAATTGAGTGATATTCCAATCACAACGAAGTCTAAGTTGCTTTTGTAGACTTATAACCTGGTCTCCCAACAAGGTGACTGCTTGCTGTAAGTCAGCCACTTGAGTAGCTAATTTAGAGTCAATTTGATTTTGTGTAGACCATAATTGATTTGAATCATGGTGCCAGTTTTGAACAAATTCAGTGGTCTGAACGGTCTGATGTAGAGCCACACCTGCGGTGGCCGCAGAAGCAGTGACAGCAATGATTCCCAAAATAGCTGCTATTAAGAGACCAATAAATCTTTTTGTACGTTTAAGAATGTGGTTAAGTAGTTTATCCAAAAGGAACATTGCTGGTGTTTCTTGCCAGACTCTATTCATTTTAACAGGTAACCACAGTCCTGTTCTGGCTTTGAAAATATAAAGTGTTTCTTTATAAGGGTTGAACTTTATAGAATTCTTAATACAGGTATAATAAGAACAGTTGTCACAGGTCACTAGGAAAGAAGGTTCTTTATAAACAGCATGTCCAATCATAAATAAGTAAGGCAGTCTAACACAAACTTGAATATAATGAGTAGAATTTAAATTAAAAGTCCATTCTCGGCTATTGTTTGTATCCAGTGTGTGTGCTAATCCAGGCCTGCAAAGGGTGCAAAGCAGCTGATATTTTCCACAATTGATCATGAATAGGGCCATCTAAAATATGAAGAGCTGGAGAGCTCATACCATCATTGAGCCATGTAATATGACTTTTAAGGTCAGTGTCTTTTACAGACATCGAGGTGGCAGTTTTATTCCAATGAAGCTTTTTAAAATTGTGAGAGGAGGCAGGATGTCCATAGGGACTCCAGTCTAGGACAACACCATAAGATGTGGACCCAGCAAGAATGCGCCCCGTGTGAGCTCTATAATTGTCCCATTGTACCCAAGTTTTAGGATCAGAAATTATTACTTTCTTACAAAGGGGTATATCTGTGGGTGCAATTTTAGAATGCCCAATAGTGATGTGTCTGGTTGCCAGACACTCTTACCACCATGCTCACCACGCAGATCATGGCAAGAAAAAGATTTACAGACGTTTTAGGTACAAATGTCCGGTTCAATATCTTGTCTGCTTCTTTGTATGTTCTCTTCAGCTGTCCCCACATCATGGTCTGTGCCTGACGTGTCTTCTGCTTTTTCCCCTTGAGTTTCCACTCTGGGTTTGATTCTTCTGCTTGGAATCCAGACTGTTGGTCTGTCATCTGTCAAAACACAAGCAAAAACTCTCCCCCACACCTTTGCCCATCCTTTTTTCCATTTATTTTCTACATTATCTTTCCACCAGATAGGCTGGTGAGGGAAAGAGTCTGATTGTGGACTCCCATTCCAATGCTTTTCTATTGCTGTTAATTTACCTTCCTTATGAATATTCAAAAAATTTTAGGTAAATAAGGCTTGATTTATTCTGTCTTTGGGAGACTGTCTACCTCCCCCTTTTTGTTTTAATAACATGTTTTTTAAAGTTTGATGTGTACGTTCTATAATACCTTGTCCTTGAGGATTATAAGGAATGCCAGTAATGTGCTTGATGTCTCATTTAATATAAAAAGCTGCAAAAGAATGACTAGTGTAAGCAGGGCCATTGTCAGTTTTAATGGTGGCTGGGACTCCCATTTATACAAAACAGGAGTGTAAACGTGAAAGTACATGTCTAACAGTTTCTCCAGAGGATGGAGTAGCCATAATAAGACTGGAATAAGTATCTACAGTAACACGTACAATACCTAACTTGCCAAATTTAGGAATATGAGTAACATCCATTTGCCATAATTCATTTGGCGAGAGACCTCGAGGATTAAGTCCTGCAGAAAATTTAAGCTGATTAATTAATTGACAAGTGGGACAATGAGAAACAATACGTTTGGCTTGATTATTAATTGTATAATTATATTGATTATTTTTAAATCAGTTAACATTTGCCATTTGCCAGATTTCTTTTTAATAACAAATATAGGAGAATTCCACGGACTGGTGGACTCCTCTATATGTCCTGCTTGTAATTGTTCTTCTCCTAATATTTGAAGAGCACCCAATTTTTCTTGGTTTAGTGGCCACTGCTCTGTCCATATAGGCTTTTGTGATATCCAATTTAAAGCCAGAGCATAATGGTGCTTTTCAGCAGCAGTGGCCGCTATCCAAAATTTGGATAGCATAAACCATGCCGAGAAGTATGTGCCTTTGGTGCCTCGAAAGTCTTAGCCCCTTGGCTCCTTTTACCCAAACCAAAACAAGGGTTATAATTCATATTTAACATAATCTGTTTAGCAGGAGCAGATGTATTAGGTATATTGATGTATGCTCCCCATTGCTGTAACAAATCTCTTCCCCACAAATTAATAGTGATGTTAGCCACGTAAGGTTTTAAAGTGGCTGTCTGTCCATCAGGACCTGAACAATTTAAAATTTGTCGACTTTGAAATATGTCAGTCATCGTTCCTATTCCGGTAAGAACAGTAGGAACTTCTTGTAAAGGCCAAGCCTTTGGCCAAAAACTTTTAGAAATAATTGTAACATCAGCCCCAGTATCTACAAGTCCAACAAAAGATTTGCCATTTAACTTAATCTCTAATTGAGGTCTCTGGTCATTAATTAAAGCTTGCCAATACACTTTAGTTCCAGTGCTCCCAAAACCTCCTTGCCTTAGAACTTCTGTATATAAGGTAACAATAGAAGTTGTGCAATACGGTCTCTAGCCTGAATAAGATAATCAAAATTGGAACTCATCATTAACTGAAATTTTTCCTGAGTAATCTGAATCAACTATACCCAAATGTACTGAAATCCCTTTTAAGGTAAGAGAGCTCCGGTCAGTGATAAAAGCTCCGGAAAGTTGTTTATAATTTTTTTTTTTTTCCAAAATGTCCTTTACGGACGTAATCGAGACATTTTACGACAGTTTTTTGCTTTCTGGGAATGCCTTTCCCACTGCTAGCCTCAGCCAACATTTGTATTTTAAAAGCCTCTGATTTAACTTTTCGGCGAAACCCTTTTTTTTTTTTTTTTTGAGCGGCGGATGTAAAAGCCGCTAACATTTTGAATTAGTATTATTAAAAGCCAATATATGTAATATTAAATTTTTTAAGTCAGGCGGACTAACCGTTTTTTGCACATCTTGTAATCTAGTGATAAAATCTACATAAGTTTCATTAACATTTTCTTTAACATCTTACACAAGAAAACACAGACTGTTTAGGAGAAGCTATCTTCTCTTATGTTCTAATACAGCACTGTTGAATTTGAGCAATAACCTGATCATCTTTTCTAAGATCTTAGTTTGTTCTTTAAAAGTTTTTTTTTTTTTAACAGCCTCTCTCAACGGTGGATCATGCTTCAGGGAATCATTTGCATTAGAGAGTAGCGGTTCCCAAGCTTAAAGCGGCTGACTTGAGCCACGCAGAGAGCTCTTAAAGTGAAAGTTCTCCTTTAGAATTCTTTCTTTTTCTCTTTTCTATATTTTCTATAGACCCGAGAAGAGGGTCGGTACCTACTTTTATTGGCTTTGTCTTATCCTGGCCCAATGCAGACGGAAGGTCCCAATTGACCTTCTCTTTTCTGCTAAAAACAGGCTCCAGATCTTTTACTAAGCTTATTTTAGGACGGATATCCTCCGTCTCGCTAAAAGAGAATTCTGAGTTAGAATGAAACAGCTGTAGAGCTTGAGAAATTAAAGAGCAGAGCTTTTAAATACATAGAGAAATTTAATTTATTTATTTATTTATTTATTTTCGGAGCGCTTTTCATAATGTTTTCAGCGCCAACTACTTTTGCTGCAGCTTGAACTCACCCGGAGGTGGGAACCAATCACAGTGCTTGGAAATTAAATTAACAATTTCTCGAGATTTTTCTTTTTGGCAATTACTCTAGTACCCTTTAATAAGCTCTCAACAATTCCACATACTCAGAAAAGATAGTCTTCCTCATTATTTTAATCCGGACAGAATAATAATTTACTTTGCCCTGGAGATGTTCACTTACCTCTCACTAGGTAAGACGCGCGTGCGACTTTCAATCCACTCCAGGTCCCTTGCGATGCAATTCGGGAACTCTTCGCTCGAGCAAAGCCTTTTGCCTTCAAGTCCCTATCGGAGTGTCCTGCCGACTACGCCAGTTTGCGGGGAGTTAGCTACGCTCCCCGCAAAGAGGTCCTTTTTTTTTTTTTTTTTTTTTTTGTTTATAAAGTGAAAGTTTATGAAAATAGATAAAGGAGGGTATCCGGATGGAAATATTTTACCCGCATCAAATATTTCCCCAACTGAAACTCCACACAGGTATTATATAGGGTACATACAGGCTCCGGTTGCCAAGGGCAACGGGATTTTGATACTAACAGGCAGTTTGCTTTAGGGTCAAAGTCTCCTAAAAGTCTACTACAGATCCTTTAACTAACTCTAACTAGGGGAACAATGGGTTATAAAATCTTCTTGGGGCAAACTTCTAAGTTTTATGATAAGGCTATGACTTTAGCAACAAACAGAGACATCTTGGCTCTGGTGATTGTGTTCTTGGAGACAGAGATGATCCCAGAAGTCAACATGGGCTGTGCTTTGTGTTAATTACTTGAACCGCATGGTTCCATCTGGGCCCGGCTTGGGCATTAGCATATCTATCTGATTAGCTCTCATCTCCGGGAGTCCACCTGTCAGCAGCACCAGCAACCTTTGGTCCTAAGGGAGGCCTGCCTTGTCTTTCAAAACAGGTGAGAACCAAAGGCCCAGTTTACAGCTGTCTCCTTGAGATGCAGCTTCTACTGACCAGCAAGACGCCCTCCTGAGACGAGGCAGCTTTTGAACTAACACATTTATCTTTTCCTTGAGGCAAAGCCTTATTTGACTTCTGAAATCAAATCTTGTCTCCAGAAATACAGGGGGCATTTCTACAACTCAGTATTCGTAGGCGCAACACCTGAACACCCATCCTGACCGACCCCACAAAAAAAAAAGTACCCTCCAGCTACTAATTATAATGCCAATTTGCAAAATTTCCCTGCATTTTTAAACAATGGAGAAATGATGGTGGGATGATACTTAGAAGAATGGCTTCTTGTCAGTCTCCACTGAAAAAAATAGGCAACACCAAGTCAGCTACGGCTCAGCATAGTTATGTCCATAGCAGCCATATTTGGTTTCAGTAGGCACATACACACGTTATCACAATTATGGTGAAACGCTGAAAACCTGCAAAGGATTTTCAACATACTGGTTAATTGAAAAGCTCTGAGGCATACTTCTTGGAACAAGCCAGTTTCCTGTGCCCACGCATAGAGAAGTATATAGAACCATGGTGGATTCCCAGCTCATGAAGCAAAGGATTCTTAAAGGAACGGGATTACCATGCGGATCCTGTTAAATTCTCTGAAACAGAATCCGCACTTTTCACCTGCCATACTAATACCCACTTCTCCTCTCTGGGGATAATAAAAACAAACCAGCGAACTGACAGAGGGCCTGACCAACACATCCACACCGACCCCACAGGAAAAACAAAAACAAAACACCGTAGCCTCCAGCTACTAATTATAATGCTAACTTGCAAAATTATCCTGCATTTTTAAACAATGGAAAAATGATGGTGAGATGATACTTAGAAGAATGGATTCTTGTCAGTCTCCACTAACAAAAATAGGCTAAACCAAGTCAGCTACGCCTCAGCATAGTTATGTTCGTGGCAGCCATCTTGGGTTTCAGGAGGCACAAACAAACGTTATCACAATTATGGTGAAACGCTGAACACCTGCAAATAATTTTCAACGTACTGGTTAATTGAAAAGCTCTGCGGCATACTTCTTGGAACAAGCCAGTTACCTGTTCCCACGCAAAGAGGAGTATATAGAACTATGGTGGAATTCCAGCTGATGAAGTAAAGGATTATTAAAGGAACGGGATGACCATGGGGATCATCGTTAATTCTCTGAAACAGAATCCGCCCTTTTCACCTCCCAAACACATGCCCACTTCTCCTCTCTGGGGATAATAAAAACTAACCAGCGAACTGACAGAGGGCCTGACCCCCCCATCCACATCGACCACACACACAAAAAAACCGTACCCTCCAGCTACTAATTATAATGCTAACTTGCAAAATTTCCCTGCATTTTAAAACAATGCAAAAATGGTGGTGTGATGATACTTAGAAGAATGGCTTCTTGTCAGTCTCCACTAACAAAAATAGGCAACACCAAGTCAGCTACTCCTCAGCATAGTTATGTCCGTCGCAGACTTCTTGGGTTTCAGGAGGCACATACAAACGTTATCAAAATTATGGTGAAACACTGAAATCCTGCAAATAATTTTCAACGTAGTGGTTAATTGAAAAGCTCTGCGGCATACTTCTTGGAACAAGCCAGGTACCTGTACCCACGCATAGAGGAGTATATAGAAACATGTTGGAATCCCAGCTGATGAAGCAAAGGATTCTTAAAGGAATGAGATGACCATGCGGATCCTGTTTAATTCTCTGAAACAGAATCCGCACTTTTCACCTGCCAAACACATGCCCACTTCTCCTCTCTGGGGATAATAAAAACAAACCAGTGAATTAACAGATGGCCTGACCAACCCATCCACACTGACCCCACAAAAAAAAAAAAAAAGTACCCTCCAGCTACTAATTTTAATGCTAACTTGCAAAATTTCTCTGCATTTTTAAACAATGGAAAAATGATGGTGGGATGATACTTAGAAGAATGGCTTCTTGTCATTCTCCACTAACAAAAATAGGCAACACGAAGTCAGCTACGCCTCAGCATACTTATGTCCTTGACAGCCATATTGGGTTTCAGGAGACACATACACACGTTATCACAATTATGGTGAAACGCTGAAAACCTGCAAAGGATTTTCAACATACTGGTTAATTGAAAAGCTCTGAGGCATACTTCTTGGAACAAGCCAGTTTCCTGTGCCCACGGATAGAGAAGTATATAGAACCATGGTGGATTCCCAGCTCATGAAGCAAAGGATTCTTAAAGGAACAGGATTACCATGCGGATCGTGTTTAATTCTCTGAAACAGATCCGCAGTTTTCACCTGCCATACTAATACCCACTTCTCCTCTCTGGGGATAATAAAAACAAACCAGCGAACTGACAGAGGGCCTGACCAACACATCCACAGCGACCACACAGGAAAAAAAAAAAAAAACACCGTAGCCTCCAGCTACTAATTATAATGCTAACTTGCAAAATTTTCCTGCATTTTTAAACAATGGAAAAATGATGGTGAGATGATACTTAGAAGAATGGATTCTTGTCAGTCTCCACTAACAATAATAGGGAAAACCAAATCAGCTACGCCTCAGCATCGTTATGTTCGTGGCAGTCATCTTGGGTTTCAGGAAGCACAAACAAACGTTATCACAATTATGGTGAAACCCTGAACACCTGCAAATAATTTTCAACGTAGTGGTAAATTGAAAAGCTCTGCGGCATACTTCTTGGAACAAGCCAGTTACCTGTGCCCACGCAAAGAGGAGTATATAGAACCATGGTGGATTTCCACCTGATGAAGTAAAGGATTATTAAAGGAACGGGATGACCATGGGGATCATCGTTAATTCTCTGAAACAGAATCCGTCCTTTTCACCTGCCAAACACATGCCCACTTCTCCTCTCTGGGGATAATAAAAACAAACCAGCGAACATCTAGAGGGCCTTGCACCCACATCCACAGCGACCCCACAAAAAAAAAAGTACCCTCCAGCTACTAATTATAATACTAACATGAAAAATTTCCCTGCATTTTAAAACAATGGAAAAATGGTGGTGGGATGATACTTAGAAGAATGGCTTCTTGTCAGTCTCCACTAACAAAAATAGGCAACACCAAGTCAGCTACTCCGCAGCATAGTTATGTCCGTCGCAGCCTTCTTGGGTTTCAGGAGGCACAAACAAACGTTATCACAATTATGGTGAAACGCTGAACACCTGCAAATAATTTTCAACGTAGTGGTTAATTTAAAAGCTCTGCGGCATACTTCTTGGAACAAGCCAGTTACCTGTTCCCACGCAAAGAGGAGTATATAGAACCATGGTGGATTTCCAGCTGATGAAGTAAAGGATTATTAAAGGAACGGGATGACCATGGGGATCATCGTTAATTCTCTGAAACAGAATCCGCCCTTTTCACCTGCCAAACACATGCCCACTTCTCCTCTCTGGGGATAATAAAAACTAACCAGCGAACTGACAGAGGGCCTGACCCCCCCATCCACATCGACCACACACAAAAAAAAAACCGTACCCTCCAGCTACTAATTATAATACTAACTTGCAAAAGATCCCTGCATTTTAAAACAATGGAAAAATGGTGGTGGGATGATTCTTAGAAGAATGGCTTCTTGTCAGTCTCCACTAACAAAAATAGGCAACACCAAGTCAGCTACTCTTCAGCATAGTTATGTCCGTCGCAGCCTTCTTGGGTTTCAGGAGGCACATACAAACGTTATCAAAATTATGGTGAGACGCTGAAAACCTGCAAATAATTTTCAACGTACTGGTTAATTTGACAACTCTCCAGCATACTTCTTGGAACAAGCCAGGTACCTGTGCCCACGCATAGAGGAGTATATAGAAACATGGTGGAATCCCAGCTGATGAAGCAAAGGATTCTTAAAGGAATGAGATGACCATGCGGAACCTGTTCAATTCTCTGAAACACAATCCGCACTTTTCACCTGCCAAACACATGCCCACTACTCTTCTCTGGGGATAATAAAAACAAACCAGCGATCTGACAGTGGGCCTGAACACCCATCCTAACGGACCCCACAAAAAAAAAAGTACCCTCCAGCTACTAATTATAATGCCAATTTGCAAAATTTCCCTGCATTTTTAAACAATGGAAAAATGGTGGTGGGATGATTCTTAGAAAAATGGCTTCTTGTCAGTCTCCACTGACAAAAACAGGCAACACCAAGTCAGCTACGCCTCAGCATAGTTATGTCCGTAGCAGCCATATTTGGTTTCAGTAGGCACATACACACGTTATCACAATTATGGTGAAACGCTGAAAACTTGCAAAGGATTTTCAACATACTGGTTAATTGAAATGCTCTGAGGCATACTTCTTGGAACAAGCCAGTTTCCTGTGCCCACACATAGAGAAGTATATAGAACCATGGTGGATTCCCAGCTCATGAAGCAAAGGATTCTTAAAGGAACGGGATTACCATGCGGATCCTGTTCAATTCTCTGAAACAGATCCGCAGTTTTCACCTGCCATACTAATACCCACTTCTCCTCTCTGGGGATAATAAAAACAAACCAGCGAACTGACAGAGGGCCTGACCAACACATCCACACAGACCCCACAGGAAAAAAAAAAAAAAAAAAACCGTAGCCTCCAGCTACTAATTATAATGCTAACTTGCAAAATTTTCCAGCATTTTTAAACAATGGAAAAATGACGGTGAGATGATACTTAGAAGAATGGATTCTTGTCAGTCTCCACTAACAAAAATAGGCAAAACCTAATCAGCTACGCCTCAGCATCGTTATTTTCCTGGCAGCCATCTTGAATTTCAGGAGGCACAAACATACGTTATCACAATTATGGTGAAACGCTGAACACCTGCAAATAATTTTCAACGTAGTGGTTAATTGAAAAGCTCTGCGGCATACTTCTTGGAACAAGCCAGTTACCTGTTCCCACGCAAAGAGGAGTATATAGAACAATGGTGGATTTGCAGCTGATGAAGTAAAGGATTATTAAAGGAACGGAATGACCATGAGGTTCATCGTTAATTCTCTGAAACAGAATCCGCCATTTCACCACACAAACACATGCCCACTTGTCCTCTCTTGGGATAATAAAAACTAACAAGCGAACTGACGGAGGGCCTGACCCCCCATCCACATCGACCACACATACAAAAAAAACCTTACCCTCCAGGTACTAATTATAATGCTAACTTGCAAAATTTCCCTGCCTTTTAAAACAATGGAAAAATGGTGGTGGGATGATACTTAGAAGAATGGCTTCTTGTCAGTCTCCACTAACAAAAATAGGCAACACCAAGTCAGCTACTCCTCAGCATAGTTATGTCCGTCGCAGCCTTCTTGGGTTTCAGGAGGCACAAACAAACGTTATCACAATTATGGTGAAACGCTGAACACCTGCAAATAATTTTCAACGTAGTGGTTAATTGAAAAGCTCTGCGGCATACTTCTTGGAACAAGCCAGTTACCTGTTCCCACGCAAAGAGGAGTATATAGAACCATGGTGGATTTCCAGCTGATGAAGTAAAGGATTATTAAAGGAATGGGATGACCATGGGGATCATCGTTAATTCTCTGAAACAGAATCCGCCCTTTTCTCCTGCCAAACACATGCCCACTTCTCCTCTCTGGTTATAATAAAAACTATCCAGCGAACTGACAGAGGGCCTGACCCCCCCATCCACATCGACCACACACAAAAATAAACCGTACCCTCCAGCTACTAATTATAATACTAACTTGCAAAAGTTCCCTGCATTTTAAAACAATGGAAAAATGGTGGTGGGATGATTCTTAGAAGAATGGCTTCTTGTCAGTCTCCACTAACAAAAATAGGCAACACCAAGTCAGCTACTCTTCAGCATAGTTATGTCCGTCGCAGCCTTCTTGGGTTTCAGGAGGCACATACAAACGTTATCAAAATTATGGTGAGACGCTGAAAACCTGCAAATAATTTTCAACGTACTGGTTAATTTGACAACTCTCCAGCATACTTCTTGGAACAAGCCAGGTACCTGTGCCCACGCATAGAGGAGTATATAGAAACATGGTGGAATCCCAGCTGATGAAGCAAAGGATTCTTAAAGGAATGAGATGACCATGCGGATCCTGTTTAATTCTCTGAAACAGAATCCGCACTTTTCAACTGCCAAACACATGCCCACTTCTCCTCTCTGGGGATAATAAAAACAAACCAGTGAATTGACAGATGGCCTTACCAACCCATCCACACTGACCCCACAAAAAAAAAAAAAAAGTACCCTCCACTTACTAATTATAATGCTAACTTGCAAAATTTCCCTGCATTTTTAAACAATGGAAAAATGATGGTGGGATGATACTTAGAAAAATGGTTTCTTGTCAGTCTCCACTAACAAAAATAGGCAACACGAAGTCAGCTACGCCTCAGCATACTTATGTCCTTGGCAGCCATATTGGGTTTCAGGAGACACATACACACGTTATCACAATTATGGTGAAACGCTGAAAACCTGCAAAGGATTTTCAACATACTGTTTAATTGAAAAGCTTTGAGGCATACTTCTTGGAACATGCCAGTTTCCTGTGCCCACGCATAGAGAAGTATATAGAACCATGGTGGATTCCCAGCTCATGAAGCAAAGGATTCTTAAAGGAACGGGATTACCATGCGGATCCTGTTTAATTCTCTGAAACAGATCCGCAGTTTTCACCTGCCATACTAATACCCACTTCTCCTCTCTGGGGATAATAAAAACAAACCAGCGAACTGACAGAGGGCCTGACCAACACATCCACACAGACCCCACAGGAAAAAAAAAAAAAAAACACCGTAGCCTCCAGCTACTAATTATAATGCTAACTTGCAAAATTTCCCTGCATTTTTAAACAATGGAAAAATGATGGTGAGATGATACTTAGAAGAATGGATTCTTGTCAGGCTCCACTAACAAAAATAGGCAAAACCTAATCAGCTACGCCTCAGCATCGTTATTTTCGTGGCAGCCATCTTGGGTTTCAGGAGGCACAAACAAACGTTATCACAATTATGGTGAAACGCTGAACACCTGCAAATAATTTTCAACGTACTGCTTAATTGAAAAGCTCTGCGGCATACTTCTTGGAACAAGCCAGTTACCTGTTCCCACGCAAAGAGGAGTATATAGAACCATGGTGGATTTCCAGCTGATGAAGTAAAGGATTATTAAAGGAACGGGATGACCATGGGGATCATCGTTAATTCTCTGAAACAGAATCCGCCCTTTTCACCTGCCAAACACATGCCCACTTCTCCTCTCTGGGGATAATAAAAACTAACCAGCAAACTGACAGAGGGCCTGACCCCCCCATCCACATCGACCACACAAAAAAAAATACCGTACCCTCCAGCTACTAATTACAATGCTAACTTGCAAAATTTCCCTGCATTTTAAAACAATGGAAAAATGGTGGTGGGATGATACTTAGAAGAATGGCTTCTTGTCAGTCTCCACTAACAAAAATAGGCAACACCAAGTCAGCTACTCCTCAGCATAGTTATGTCTGTCGCAGGCTTCTTGGGTTTCAGGAGGCACATACAAACGTTATCAAAATTATGGTGAAACGCTGAAAACCTGCAAATAATTTTCAACGTACTGGTTAATTTCAAAAGTCTCCAGCATAATTCTTGGAACAAGCCAGGTACCTGTGCCCACGCATAGAGGAGTATATAGAAACATGGTGGAATCCCAGCTGATGAAGCAAAGGATTCTTAAAGGAATGAGATGACCATGCGTATCCTGTTTAATTCTCTGAAACAGAATCCGCACTTTTCACCTGCCAAACACATGCCCATTACTCTTCTCTGGGGATAATAAAAACTAAGCAGCGATCTGACAGAGGGCCTGAACACCCATCCTGACCGACCCCACAAAAAAAAAATGTACCGTCCAGCTACTAATTATAATGCCAATTTGCAAAATTTCCCTGCATTTTTAAACAATGAAGAAATGATGGTGGGATGATACTTAGAAGAATGGCTTCTTGTCAGTCTCCACTGACAAAAATAGGCAACACGATGTGAGCTACGCCTCGGCATAGTTATGTCCGTAGCAGCCATATTTGGTTTCAGTAGGCACATACACACGTTATCACAATTATGGTGAAACGCTGAAAACCTGCAAAGGATTTTCAACACACTGGTTAATTGAAAAGCTCTGAGGCATACTTCTTGGAACAAGCCAGTTTCCTGTGCCCACGCATAGAGAAGTATATGGAACCATGGTGGATTCCCAGCTCATGAAGCAAAGGATTCTTAAAGGAACGGGATTACCATGCGGATCCTGTTTAATTCTCTGAAACAGATCCGCAGTTTTCACCTGCCATACTAATACCCACTTCTCCTCTCTGGGGATAATAAAAACAAACCAGCGAACTGACAGAGGGCCTGACCAACACATCCACACCGACCCCACAGGAAAAAAAAAAAAAAACACCGTAGCTTTCATCTACTAATTATAATGCTAACTTGCAAAATTATCCTGCATTTTTAAACAAAGGAAAAATGATGGTGAGATGATACTTAGAAGAATGGATTCTTGTCAGTCTGCACTAACAAAAATAGGCAAAACCAAGTCAGCTACGCCTCAGCATCGTTATGTTCGTGGCAGCCATCTTGGGTTTCAGGAGGCACAAACAAACGTTAACTTATCACAATTATGGTAAACGCTGAACACCTGCAAATAATTTTCAATGTAGTGGTTAATTGAAAAGCTCTGCGGCATACTTCTTGGAACAAGCCAGTTACCTGTTCCCACGGAAAGAGGAGTATATAGAACCATGGTGGATTTCCAGCTGATGAAGTAAAGGATTATTAAAGGAACTGGATGACCATGGGTATCATCGTTAATTCTCTGAAACAGAATCCGCACTTTTCACCTGCCAAACACATGCCCACTACTCTTCTCCGGGGATAATAAAAACAAACCAGCGATGTGACAGAGGGCCTGAACACCCATCCTGACCAACCCCACAAAAAAAAAAGTACCCTCCAGCTACTCATTATAATGCCAATTTGCAAAATTTCCCTGCATTTTTAAACAATGGAGAAATGATGGTGGGATGATACTTAGAAGAATGGCTTCTTGTCAGTCTCCACTGACAAAAATAGGCAACACCAAGTCACCTACGCCTCAGCATAGTTATGTCCGTAGCAGCCATATTTGGTTTCAGTAGGCACATACACACGTTATCACAATTATGGTGAAACGCAGAAAACCTGCAAAGGATTTTCAACGTAGTGGTTAATTGAAAAGCTCTGAGGCATACTTCTTGGAAGAAGCCAGTTTCCTGTGCCCACGCATAGAGAAGTATATAGAACCGTGGTGGATTCCCAGCTGATGAAGCAAAGGATTCTTAAAGGAACGGGATTACCATGCGGATCCTGTTTAATTCTCTGAAACAGATCCGCAGTTTTCACCTGCCATACAAATACCCACTTCTCCTCTCTGGGGATAATAAAAACTAACCAGCGAACTGACAGAGGGCCTGACCAACACATCCACACCGCCCCCACAGGAAAAAAAAAAAAAAAAAAAAAACACCGTAGCCTGCAGCTACTAATTATAATGCTAACTTGCAAAATTTTCTTGCATTTTTAAACAATGGAAAAATGGTGGTGGGATAATACTTAGAAGAATGGCTTCTTGTCAGTCTCCACTAACAAAAATAGGCAACACCAAGTCAGCTACTCCTCAGCATAGTTATGTCCGTCGCAGCCTTCTTGGGTTTCAGGAGGCACAAACAAACGTTATCACAATTATGGTGAAATGCTGAACACCTGCAAATAATTTTCACCGTAGTGATTAATTGAAAAGATCTGTGGCATACTTCTTGGAACAAGCCAGTTACCTGTTCCCACGCAAAGAGGAGTATATAGAACCATGGTGGATTTCCAGCTGATGAAGTAAAGGATTATTAAAGGAACGGGATGACCATGGGGATCATCGTTAATTCTCTGAAACAGAATCCGCCCTTTTCACCTGCCAAACACATGCCCACTTCTCCTCTCTGGGGATAATAAAAACTAACCAGCGAACTGACAGAGGGCCTGACCCCCCCATCCACATCGACCACACACACAAAAAAACCGTACCCTCCAGCTACTAATTATCATGCTAACTTGCAAAATTTCCCTGCATTTTAAAACAATGCAAAAATGGTGGTGTGATGATACTTAGAAGAATGGCTTCTTGTCAGTCTCCGCTAACAAAAATAGGCAACACCAAGTCAGCTACTCCTCAGCATAGGTATGTCCGTCGCAGCCTTCTTGGGTTTCAGGAGGCACATACAAACGTTATCAAAATTATGGTGAAACGCTGAAATCCTGCAAATTATTTTCAACGTAGTGGTTAATTGAAAAGCTCTGCGGCATACTTCTTGGAACAAGCCAGGTACCTGTGCCCACGCATAGAGGAGTATATAGAAACATGGTGGAATCCCAGCTGATGAAGCAAAGGATTCTTAAAGAATGAGATGACCATGCGGATCCTGTTTAATTCTCTGAAGCAGAATCCGCACTTTTCACGTGCCAAATATATGCCCACTTCTCCTCTCTGGGGATAATAAAAACTAACCAGCGAACTGACAGAGGGCCTGACCAACACATCCACACCGACCCCACAGGAAAAAAAAACAAAAAAACACCGTAGCCTCCAGCTACTAATTATAATGCTAACTTGCAAAATTTCCCTGCATTTTAAAACAATGGAAAAATGGTGGTGGGATGATACTTAGAAGAATGGCTTCTTGTCAGTCTCCACTAACAAAAATAGGCAACACCAAGTCAGCTACTCCTCAGCATAGTTATGTCCGTCGCAGCCTTCTTGGGTTTCAGGAGGCACAAACAAACGTTATCACAATTATGGTGAAACGCTGAACACCTGCAAATAATTTTCAACGTAGTGGTTAATTGAAAAGCTCTGCGGCATACTTCTTGGAACAAGCCAGTTACCTGTTCCCACGCAAAGAGGAGTATATAGAACCATGGTGGATTTCCAGCTGATGAAGTAAAGGATTATTAAAGGAACGGGATGACCATGGGGATCATCGTTAATTCTCTGAAACAGAATCCGCCCTTTTCTCCTGCCAAACACATGCCCACTTCTCCTCTCTGGTTATAATAAAAACTATCCAGCGAACTCACAGAGGGCCTGACCCCCCCATCCACATCGACCACACACAAAAATAAACCGTACCCTCCAGCTACTAATTATAATGCTAACTTGCAAAATTTCCCTGCATTTTAAAACAATGGAAAAATGGTGGTGAGATGATACTTAGAAGAATGGCTTCTTGTCTGTCTCCACTAACAAAAATAGGCAACACCAAGTCAGCTACTCCTCAGCATAGTTATGGCCGTCGCAGCCTTCTTGGGTTTCAGGAGGCACATACAAACGTTATCAAAATTATGGTGAAACGCTGAAAACCTGCAAATAATTTTCAACGTACTGGTTAATTTGAAAACTCTCCAGCATACTTCTTGGAACAAGCCAGGTACCTGTGCCCACGCATAGAGGAGTATATAGAAACATGGTGGAATCCCAGCTGATGAAGCAAAGGATTCTTAAAGGAATGAGATGACCATGCGGATCCTGTTTAATTCTCTGAAACAGAATCCGCACTTTTCACCTGCCAAATATATGCCCACTTCTCCTCTCTGGGGATAATAAAAACAAACCAGTGAATTGACAGATGGCCTGACCAACCCATCCACACTGACCCCACAAAAAAAAAAAAAAATAGTACCCTCCAGCTACTAATTATAATGCTAACTTGCAAAATTTCCCTGCATTTTTAAACAATGGAAAAATGATGGTGGGATGATACTTAGAAGAATGGCTTCATGTCCGTCTCCACTAACAAAAATAGGCAACACGAAGTCAGCTACGCCTCAGCATACTTATGTCCTTGGCAGTCATATTGGTTTTCAGGAGACACATACAGACTTTATCACAATTATGGTGAAACGCTGAAAACCTGCAAAGGATTTTCAACATACTGGTTAATTGAAAAGCTCTGAGGCATACTTCTTGGAACAAGCCAGTTTCCTGTGCCCACGCATAGAGAAGTATATAGAACCATGGTGGATTCCCAGCTCATGAAGCAAAGGATTCTTAAAGGAACGGGATTACCATGCGGATCCTGTTTAATTCTCTGAAACAGAATCCGCACTTTTCACCTGCCAAACACATGCCCACTACTCTTCTCTGGGGATAATAAAAACAAACCAGCGATCTGACAGAGGTCCTGAATACGGGGAGTTAGCTACGCTCCCCGCAAAGAGGTTCTTTTCTCTTTGTTCTTATCAGATCTCAAAGTTGACTACGCCAGTTTGCAGGGAGTTAGCTACGCTCCCTGCAAAGAGGTTTTTTCTTCCGATCAGGTCTCTCAGGCAGGGGTCATCGCAAAGGATGAAAAATATAGTAGGAAACAGAAATAAAAATATAAAGTAATGGCAATAATAATACACAGAGCCAAAGATATAGTTTATAAAGTGAAAGTTTATGAAAATAGATAAAGAAGGGTATCCGGATGGAAATATTTTACCCGCATCAAATATTTCCCCGACTGAAACTCCACACAGGTATTATATAGGGTACATACAGGCTCCGGTTGCCAAGCGCAACGGGATTTTGATACTAACAGGCAGTTTGCTTTAGGGTCAAAGTCTCCTAAAATCTACTACAGATCCTTTAACTAACTCTAACTAGGGGAACAATGGGTTATAAAATCTTCTTGGGGCAAACTTCTAAGTTTTATGATAAGGCTATTACTTTAGCAACAAACAGAGACATCTTGGCTCTGGTGATTGTGTTCTTGGAGACAGAGATGATCCCAGAAGTCAACATGGGCTGTGCTTTGTGTTAATTACTTGAACCGCATGGTTGCATCTGGGCCCGGCTTGGGCATTAGCATATCTATGTGATTAGCTCTCATCTCCGGGGGTCCACCTGTCAGCAGCACCAGCAACCTTTGGTCCTAAGGGAGGCCTGCCTTGTCTTTCAAAACAGGTGAGAACCAAAGGCCCAGTTTACAGCTGTCTCCTTGAGATGCAGCTTCTACTGACCAGCAAGACGCCCTCCTGAGGCGAGGCAGCTTTTGAACTAACACATTTATCTTTTCCTTAAGGCAAAGCCTTATTTGACTTCTGAAATCAAATCTTGTCTCCAGAAATACAGGGGGCATTTCTGCAACTCAGTATTCTTAGGCTCAACATCTCCCCCTTTTTTATTTTTTGAAGAAAGTTGATGGAGTTGGACAGCCATCACAGCGAGGAGTTGGTCTCTGGATTCTTGTCTGCTTCGGAGTTTTCTCCAGACTATAAATAAACACAAGCAAAGGATTAAAATAATGCTAAAAGTTACAATAGTGGAACTCCCATAGATCTTAAGATGATAAAGTGGATCAGCTGACTCCAAACCAGAAGAGATGTCATCAATAATGTCAGCTTCAGAGAGCAATTTAAGTTTGTGACTGAAGGTACTTAATATTTCTTGTTGTAAATTTTTAATCCCTTCAGTCAGATTTCCTTGATTAAGTAGATGTTTTTTGATGTTTTCCCAAGGAAACCGAGTTTGATTATATATATGAGGTGTAACACAAAATTGAGTGATATTCCAATCACAACGAAGTCTAAGTTGCTTTTGTAGACTTATAACCTGGTCTCCCAACAAGGTGACTGCTTGCTGTAAGTCAGCCACTTGAGTAGCTAATTTAGAGTCAATTTGATTTTGTGTAGACCATAATTGATTTGAATCATGGTGCCAGTTTTGAACAAATTCAGTGGTCTGAACGGTCTGATGTAGAGCCACACCTGCGGTGGCCGCAGAAGCAGTAACAGCAATGATTCCCAAAATAGCTGCTATTAAGAGACCAATAAATCTTTTTGTACGTTTAAGAATGTGGTTAAGTAGTTTATCCAAAAGGAACATTGCTGGTGTTTCTTGCCAGACTCTATTCATTTTAACAGGTAACCACAGTCCTGTTCTGGCTTTGAAAATATAAAGTGTTTCTTTATAAGGGTTGAACTTTATAGAATTCTTAATACAGGTATAATAAGAACAGTTGTCACAGGTCACTAGGAAAGAAGGTTCTTTATAAACAGCATGTCCAATCATAAATAAGTAAGGCAGTCTAACACAAACTTGAATATAATGAGTAGAATTTAAATTAAAAGTCCATTCTCGGCTATTGTTTGTATCCAGTGTGTGTGCTAATCCAGGCCTGCAAAGGGTGCAAAGCAGCTGATATTTTCCACAATTGATCATGAATAGGGCCATCTAAAATATGAGGAGCTGGAGAGCTCATACCATCATTGAGCCATGTAATATGACTTTTAAGGTCAGTGTCTTTTACAGACATCGAGGTGGCAGTTTTATTCCAATGAAGCTTTTTAAAATTGTGAGAGGAGGCAGGATGTCCATAGGGACTCCAGTCTAGGACAACACCATAAGATGTGGACCCAGCAAGAATGCGCCCCGTGTGAGCTCTATAATTGTCCCATTGTACCCAAGTTTTAGGATCAGAAATTATTACTTTCTTACAAAGGGGTATATCTGTTGGTGCAATTTTAGAATGCCCAATAGTGATGTGTCTGGTTGCCAGACACTCTTACCACCATGCTCACCACGCAGATCATGGCAAGAAAAAGATTTACAGACGTTTTAGGTACAAATGTCCGGTTCAATATCTTGTCTGCTTCTTTGTATGTTCTCTTCAGCTGTCCCCACATCATGGTCTGTGCCTGACGTGTCTTCTGCTTTTTCCCCTTGAGTTTCCACTCTGGGTTTGATTCTTCTGCTTGGAATCCAGACTGTTGGTCTGTCATCTGTCAAAACACAAGCAAAAACTCTCCCCCACACCTTTGCCCATCCTTTTTTCCATTTATTTTCTACATTATCTTTCCACCAGATAGGCTGGTGAGGGAAAGAGTCTGATTGTGGACTCCCATTCCAATGCTTTTCTATTGCTGTTAATTTACCTTCCTTATGAATATTCAAAAAATTTTAGGTAAATAAGGCTTGATTTATTCTGTCTTTGGGAGACTGTCTACCTCCCCCTTTTTGTTTTAATAACATGTTTTTTAAAGTTTGATGTGTACGTTCTATAATACCTTGTCCTTGAGGATTATAAGGAATGCCAGTAATGTGCTTGATGTCTCATTTAATATAAAAAGCTGCAAAAGAATGACTAGTGTAAGCAGGGCCATTGTCAGTTTTAATGGTGGCTGGGACTCCCATTTATACAAAACAGGAGTGTAAACGTGAAAGTACATGTCTAACAGTTTCTCCAGAGGATGGAGTAGCCATAATAAGACTGGAATAAGTATCTACAGTAACACGTACAATACCTAACTTGCCAAATTTAGGAATATGAGTAACATCCATTTGCCATAATTCATTTGGCGAGAGACCTCGAGGATTAAGTCCTGCAGAAAATTTAAGCTGATTAATTAATTGACAAGTGGGACAATGAGAAACAATACGTTTGGCTTGATTATAAATTGTATAATTATATTGATTATTTTTAAATCAGTTAACATTTGCCATTTGCCAGATTTCTTTTTAATAACAAATATAGGAGAATTCCACGGACTGGTGGACTCCTCTATATGTCCTGCTTGTAATTGTTCTTCTCCTAATATTTGAAGAGCACCCAATTTTTCTTGGTTTAGTGGCCACTGCTCTGTCCATATAGGCTTTTGTGATATCCAATTTAAAGCCAGAGCATAATGGTGCTTTTCAGCAGCAGTGGCCGCTATCCAAAATTTGGATAGCATAAACCATGCCGAGAAGTATGTGCCTTTGGTGCCTCGAAAGTCTTAGCCCCTTGGCTCCTTTTACCCAAACCAAAACAA
This sequence comes from Eulemur rufifrons, assembly GCF_041146395.1. NCBI lineage: Eukaryota > Metazoa > Chordata > Mammalia > Primates > Lemuridae > Eulemur > Eulemur rufifrons. The sequence goes on along the minus strand of NC_091009.1, from coordinate 602,277 downwards.
GGGTTATAATTCATATTTAACATAATCTGTTTAGCAGGAGCAGATGTATTAGGTATATTGATGTATGCTCCCCATTGCTGTAACAAATCTCTTCCCCACAAATTAATAGTGATGTTAGCCACGTAAGGTTTTAAAGTGGCTGTCTGTCCATCAGGACCTGAACAATTTAAAATTTGTCGACTTTGAAATATGTCAGTCATCGTTCCTATTCCGGTAAGAACAGTAGGAACTTCTTGTAAAGGCCAAGCCTTTGGCCAAAAACTTTTAGAAATAATTGTAACATCAGCCCCAGTATCTACAAGTCCAACAAAAGATTTGCCATTTAACTTAATCTCTAATTGAGGTCTCTGGTCATTAATTAAAGCTTGCCAATACACTTTAGTTCCAGTGCTCCCAAAACCTCCTTGCCTTAGAACTTCTGTATATAAGGTAACAATAGAAGTTGTGCAATACGGTCTCTAGCCTGAATAAGATAATCAAAATTGGAACTCATCATTAACTGAAATTTTTCCTGAGTAATCTGAATCAACTATACCCAAATGTACTGAAATCCCTTTTAAGGTAAGAGAGCTCCGGTCAGTGATAAAAGCTCCGGAAAGTTGTTTATAATTTTTTTTTTTTTTCCAAAATGTCCTTTACGGACGTAATCGAGACATTTTACGACAGTTTTTTGCTTTCTGGGAATGCCTTTCCCACTGCTAGCCTCAGCCAACATTTGTATTTTAAAAGCCTCTGATTTAACTTTTCGGCGAAACCCTTTTTTTTTTTTTTTTGAGCGGCGGATGTAAAAGCCGCTAACATTTTGAATTAGTATTATTAAAAGCCAATATATGTAATATTAAATTTTTTAAGTCAGGCGGACTAACCGTTTTTTGCACATCTTGTAATCTAGTGATAAAATCTACATAAGTTTCATTAACATTTTCTTTAACATCTTACACAAGAAAACACAGACTGTTTAGGAGAAGCTATCTTCTCTTATGTTCTAATACAGCAGTGTTGAATTTGAGCAATAACCTGATCATCTTTTCTAAGATCTTAGTTTGTTCTTTAAAAGTTTTTTTTTTTTTTTAACAGCCTCTCTCAACGGTGGATCATGCTTCAGGGAATCATTTGCATTAGAGAGTAGCGGTTCCCAAGCTTAAAGCGGCTGACTTGAGCCGCGCAGAGAGCTCTTAAAGTGAAAGTTCTCCTTTAGAATTCTTTCTTTTTCTCTTTTCTATATTTTCTATAGACCCGAGAAGAGGGTCGGTACCTACTTTTATTGGCTTTGTCTTATCCTGGCCCAATGCAGACGGAAGGTCCCAATTGACCTTCTCTTTTCTGCTAAAAACAGGCTCCAGATCTTTTACTAAGCTTATTTTAGGACGGATATCCTCCGTCTCGCTAAAAGAGAATTCTGAGTTAGAATGAAACAGCTGTAGAGCTTGAGAAATTAAAGAGCAGAGCTTTTAAATACATAGAGAAATTTAATTTATTTACTTATTTATTCATTTTCGGAGCGCTTTTCATAATGTTTTCAGCGCCAACTACTTTTGCTGCACCTTGAACTCACCCGGAGGTGGGAACCATTCACAGTGCTTGGAAATTAAATTAACAATTTCTCGAGATTTTTCTTTTTGGCAATTACTCTAGTACTCTTTAATAAGCTTTCAACAATTCCACATACTCAGAAAAGATAGTCTTCCTCATTATTTTAATCCGGACAGAATAATAATTTACTTTGCCCTGGAGATGTTCACTTACCTCTCACTAGGTAAGACGCGCGCGCGACTTTCAATCCACTCCAGGTCCCTTGCGATGCAATTCGGGAACTCTTCGCTCGAGCAAAGCCTTTTGCCTTCAAGACCCTATCGGAGTGTCCTGCCGACTACGCCAGTTTGCGGGGAGTTAGCTACGCTCCCCGCAAAGAGGTCCTTTTTTTTCTTTTCTTTTTTTTTTTTGTTTGTTTATAAAGTGAAAGTTTATGAAAATAGATAAAGGACGGTATCCGGATGGAAATATTTTACCCGCATCAAATATTTCCCCGACTGAAACTCCACACAGGTATTATATAGGGTACATACAGGCTCCGGTTGCCAAGGGCAACGGGATTTTGATACTAACAGGCAGTTTGCTTTAGGGTCAAAGTCTCCTAAAAGTCTACTACAGATCCTTTAACTAACTCTAACTAGGGGAACAATGGGTTATAAAATCTTCTTGGGGCAAACTTCTAAGTTTTATGATAAGGCTATTACTTTAGCAACAAACAGAGACATCTTGGCTCTGGTGATTGTGTTCTTGGAGACAGAGATGATCCCAGAAGTCAACATGGGCTGTGCTTTGTGTTAATTACTTGAACCGCATGGTTGCATCTGGGCCCGGCTTGGGCATTAGCATATCTATGTGATTAGCTCTCATCTCCGGGGGTCCACCTGTCAGCAGCACCAGCAACCTTTGGTCCTAAGGGAGGCCTGCCTTGTCTTTCAAAACAGGTGAGAACCAGAGGCCCAGTTTACAGCTGTCTCCTTGAGATGCAGCTTCTACTGACCAGCAAGACGCCCTCCTGAGACGAGGCAGCTTTTGAACTAACACATTTATCTTTTCCTTAAGGCAAAGCCTTATTTGACTTCTGAAATCAAATCTTGTCTCCAGAAATACAGGGGGCATTTCTACAACTCAGTATTCGTAGGCTCAACACCTGAACACCCATCCTGACCAACCCCACAAAAAAAAAAGTACCCTCCAGCTACTAATTATAATGCCAATTTGCAAAATTTCCCTGCATTTTTAAACAATGGAGAAATGATGGTGGGATGATACTTAGAAGAATGGCTTCTTGTCAGTCTCCACTGACAAAAATAGGCAACACCAAGTCAGCTACGGCTCAGCATAGTTATGTCCATAGCAGCCATATTTGGTTTCAGTAGGCACATACACACGTTATCACAATTATGGTGAAACGCTGAAAACCTGCAAAGGATTTTCAACATACTGGTTAATTGAAAAGCTCTGAGGCATACTTCTTGGAACAAGCCAGTTTCCTGTGCCCACACATAGAGAAGTATATAGAACCATGGTGGATTCCCAGCTGATGAAGCAAAGGATTCTTAAAGGAACGGGATTACCATGCGGATCCTGTTTAATTCTCTGAAACAGAATCCGCACTTTTCACCTGCCATACTAATACCCACTTCTCCTCTCTGGGGATAATAAAAACAAACCAGCGAACTGACAGAGGGCCTGACCAACACATCCACACCGACCAAACAGGAAAAAAAAAAAAAAAACACCGTAGCCTCCAGCTAATAATTATAATGCTAACTTGAAAAATTTCCCTGCATTTTTAAACAATAGAAAAATGATGGTGAGATTATACTTAGAAGAATGGATTCTTGTCAGTCTCCACTAATAAAAATAGGCAAAACCAAGTCAGCTACGCCTCAGCATCGTTATGTTCGTGGCAGCCCTCTTGGGTTTCAGGAGGCACAAACAAACGTTATCACAATTATGGTGAAACGCTGAACACCTGCAAATAATTTTCAATGTAGTGGTTAATTGAAAAGCTCTGCGGCATACTTCTTGGAACAAGCCAGGTACCTGTGCCCACGCATAGAAGAGTATATAGAAACATGGTGGAATCCCAGCTGATGAAGCAAAGGTTGCTTAAAGGAATGAGATGACCATGCGGATCCTGTTTAATTCTCTGAAACAGAATCCGCACTTTTCACCTGAAAACACATGCCCACTTCTACTCTGTGGGGATAATAGAAAGAAACCAGTGAATTGACAGATGGCCTGACCAACCCATCCACACTGACCCCACAAAAAAAAAAAGTACCGTCCAGCTACTAATTATAATGCTAACTTGCAAAATTTCCCTGCATTTTAAAACAATGGAAAAATGATGGTGGGATGATACTTAGAAGAATGGCTTCTTGTCAGTCTCCACTAACAAAAATAGGCAACACGAAGTCAGCGACGCCTCAGCATACTTATGTCCTGGACAGCCATATTGGGTTTCAGGAGACACATACACACGTTATCACAATTATGGTGAAACGCTGAAAACCTGCAAAGGATTTTCAACATACTGGTTAATTGAAAACCTCTGAGGCATACTTCTTGGAACAAGCCAGTATCCTGTGCCCACGCATAGAGAAGTATATAGAACCATGGTGGATTCCCAGCTCATGAAGCAAAGGATTCTTAAAGGAACGGGATTACCATGCGGATCCTGTTTAATTCTCTGAAACAGATCCGCATTTTTCACCTGCCATACTAATACCCACTTCTCCTCTCTGGGGATAATAAAAACAAACCAGCGAACTGACAGAGGTCCTGACCAACACATCCACACCGACCCCACAGGAAAAAAAAACAAAACACCGTAGCCTCCAGCTACTAATTATAATGCTAACTTGCAAAATTATCCTGCATTTTTAAATAATGGAAAAATGATGGTGAGATGATACTTAGAAGAATGGATTCTTGTCAGTCTCCACTAACAAAAATAGGCTAAACCAAGTCAGCTACGCCTCAGCATAGTTATGTTCGTGGCAGCCATCTTGGGTTTCAGGAGGCACAAACAAACGTTATCACAATTATGGTGAAACGCTGAACACCTGCAAATAATTTTCAACGTACTGGTTAATTGAAAAGCTCTGCGGCATACTTCTTGGAACAAGCCAGTTACCTGTTCCCACGCAAAGAGGAGTATATAGAACTATGGTGGAATTCCAGCTGATGAAGTAAAGGATTATTAAAGGAACGGGATGACCATGGGGATCATCGTTAATTCTCTGAAACAGAATCCGCCCTTTTCACCTGCCAAACACATGCCCACTTCTCCTCTCTGGGGATAATAAAAACTAACCAGCGAACTGACAGAGGGCCTGACCCCCCCATCCACATCGACCACACACACAAAAAAACCGTACCCTCCAGCTACTAATTATAATGCTAACTTGCAAAATTTCCCTGCATTTTAAAACAATGCAAAAATGGTGGTGTGATGATACTTAGAAGAATGGCTTCTTGTCAGTCTCCACTAACAAAAATAGGCAACACCAAGTCAGCTACTCCTCAGCATAGTTATGTCCGTCGCAGACTTCTTGGGTTTCAGGAGGCACATACAAACGTTATCAAAATTATGGTGAAACACTGAAATCCTGCAAATAATTTTCAACGTAGTGGTTAATTGAAAAGCTCTGCGGCATACTTCTTGGAACAAGCCAGGTACCTGTACCCATGCATAGAGGAGTATATAGAAACATGTTGGAATCCCAGCTGATGAAGCAAAGGATTCTTAAAGGAATGAGATGACCATGCGGATCCTGTTTAATTCTCTGAAACAGAATCCGCACTTTTCACCTGCCAAACACATGCCCACTTCTCCTCTCTGGGGATAATAAAAACAAACCAGTGAATTAACAGATGGCCTGACCAAACCATCCACACTGACCCCACAAAAAAAAAAAAAAAGTACCCTCCAGCTACTAATTTTAATGCTAACTTGCAAAATTTCTCTGCATTTTTAAACAATGGAAAAATGATGGTGGGATGATACTTAGAAGAATGGCTTCTTGTCATTCTCCACTAACAAAAATAGGCAACACGAAGTCAGCTACGCCTCAGCATACTTATGTCCTTGACAGCCATATTGGGTTTCAGGAGACACATACACACGTTATCACAATTATGGTGAAACGCTGAAAACCTGCAAAGGATTTTCAACATACTGGTTAATTGAAAAGCTCTGAGGCATACTTCTTGGAACAAGCCAGTTTCCTGTGCCCACGGATAGAGAAGTATATAGAACCATGGTGGATTCCCAGCTCATGAAGCAAAGGATTCTTAAAGGAACAGGATTACCATGCGGATCGTGTTTAATTCTCTGAAACAGATCCGCAGTTTTCACCTGCCATACTAATACCCACTTCTCCTCTCTGGGGATAATAAAAACAAACCAGCGAACTGAGAGAGGGCCTGACCAACACATCCACAGCGACCACACAGGAAAAAAAAAAAAAAAAACACCGTAGCCTCCAGCTACTAATTATAATGCTAACTTGCAAAATTTTCCTGCATTTTTAAACAATGGAAAAATGATGGTGAGATGATACTTAGAAGAATGGATTCTTGTCAGTCTCCACTAACAATAATAGGGAAAACCAAATCAGCTACGCCTCAGCATCGTTATGTTCGTGGCAGTCATCTTGGGTTTCAGGAAGCACAAACAAACGTTATCACAATTATGGTGAAACCCTGAACACCTGCAAATAATTTTCAACGTAGTGGTAAATTGAAAAGCTCTGCGGCATACTTCTTGGAACAAGCCAGTTACCTGTTCCCACGCAAAGAGGAGTATATAGAACCATGGTGGATTTCCACCTGATGAAGTAAAGGATTATTAAAGGAACGGGATGACCATGGGGATCATCGTTAATTCTCTGAAACAGAATCCGTCCTTTTCACCTGCCAAACACATGCCCACTTCTCCTCTCTGGGGATAATAAAAACAAACCAGCGAACATCTAGAGGGCCTTGCACCCACGTCCACAGCGACCCCACAAAAAAAAAAGTACCCTCCAGCTACTAATTATAATACTAACATGAAAAATTTCCCTGCATTTTAAAACAATGGAAAAATGGTGGTGGGATGATACTTAGAAGAATGGCTTCTTGTCAGTCTCCACTAACAAAAATAGGCAACACCAAGTCAGCTACTCCGCAGCATAGTTATGTCCGTCGCAGCCTTCTTGGGTTTCAGGAGGCACAAACAAACGTTATCACAATTATGGTGAAACGCTGAACACCTGCAAATAATTTTCAACGTACTGGTTAATTGAAAAGCTCTGCGGCATACTTCTTGGAACAAGCCAGTTACTTGTTCCCACGTAAAGAGGAGTATATAGAACCATGGTGGATTTCCAGCTGATGAAGTTAAGGATTATTAAAGGAACGGGAAGACCATGGGCATCATCGTTAATTCTCTGAAACAGAATCTGCCCTTTTCACCTGCCAAACACAGGCCCACTTCTCCTCTCTGGGGATAATAAAAACTAACCAGCGAACTGACAGAGGGCCTGAACCCCCCCATCCACATCGACCACACACACAAAAAAACCGTACCCTCCAGCTACTAATTATAATGCTAACTTGCAAAATTTCCCTGCATTTTAAAACAATGGAAAAATGGTGGTGGGATGATACTTAGAAGAATGGCTTCTTGTCTGTCTCCACTAACAAAAATAGGCAACACCAAGTCAGCTTCTCCTCAGCATATTTATGTCCGTCGCAGCCTTCTTGGGTTTCAGGAGGCACATACAAACGTTATCAAAATTATGGTGAAACGCTGAAAACCTGCAAATAATTTTCAACGTACTGGTTAATTTGAAAACTCTCTAGCATACTTCTTGGAACAAGCTAGGTACCTGTGCCCACGCATAGAGGAGTATATAGAAATATGGTGGAATCCCAGCTGATGAAGCAAAGGTTGCTTAAAGGAATGAGATGACCATGCGGATCCTGTTTAATTCTCTGAAACAGAATCCGCCCTTTTCACCTGCCAAACACATACCCACTTCTCCTCTCTGGGGATAATAAAAACAAACCAGTGAATTGACAGATGGCCTGACCAACCCATCCACACTGACCCCACAAAAAAAAAAAAGTACCCTCCAGCTACTAATTATAATGATAACTTGCAAAATTTCCCTGCATTTTAAAACAATGGAAAAATGATGGTGGGATGATACTTAGAAGAATGGCTTCTTGTCAGTCTCCACTAACAAAAATAGACAACACGAAGACAGCTACGCCTCAGCATACTTATGTCCTTGGCAGCCATATTGGGTTTCAGGAGAAACATACAAACGTTATCAGAATTATGGTGAAACGCTGAAAACCTGCAAATAATTTTCAACGTACTGCTTAATTGAAAAGCTCTGCGGCATACTTCTTGGAACAAGCCAGTTACCTGTGCCCACACATAGAGGAGTATATAGAACCATGGTGGATTCCCAGCTGATGAAGCAAAAGTTTCCTAAAGGAACGGGATGAGCATGCCGATCCTGTTTCATTCTCTGAAACAGAATCCGAACTTTTCACCTGCCAAACACATGCCCACTTCTCCTCTCTGGGGATAATAAAAACTAACCAGCGAACTGACCGAGGGCCTGACCCCCCCATCCACATCGACCACAAACAAATAATACCCGTACCCTCCAGCTACTAATTATAATGCTAACTTGCAAAATTTCCCTGCCATTTAAAACAATGGAAAAATGGTGGTGGGATGATACTTGAAGAATGGCTTCTTTTCTGTCACCACTAACAAAAATAGGCAACACCAAGTCAGCTACTCCTCAGCATAGTTATGTCCGTCGCAGCCTTCTTGGGTTTCAGGAGGCACATACAAACGTTATCAAAATTATGGTGAAACGCTGAAAACCTGCAAATAATTTTCAACGTACTGGTTAATTTGAAAACTCTCCAGCATACTTCTTGGAACAAGCTATGTACCTGTGCCCACGCATAGAGGAGTATATAGAAACATGGTGGAATCCCAGCTGATGAAGCAAAGGATTCTTAAAGGAATGACATGACCATGCGGATCCTGTTTAATTCTCTGAAACAGAATCCGCACTTTTAACCTGCCAAACACATGCCCACTTCTCCTCTCTGGGGATAATAAAAACAAACCAGTGAATTGACAGATGGCCTGACCAACCGATCCACACTGACCCCCCCAAAAAAAAAAAAAGTACCCTCCAGCTACTAATTATAATGATAACTTGCAAAATTTCCCTGCATTTTTAAACAATGGAAAAATGATGGTGGGATTATACTTAGAAGAATGGCTTCTTGTCAGTCTCCACTAACGAAAATAGGCAACACGAAGACAGCTACGCCTCAGCACACTTATGTCCTTGGCAGCCACATTGCGTTTCAGGAGACACATACAAACGTTATGAGAATTATGGTGAAACGCTGAAAACCTGCAAATAATTTTCAACGTACTGCTTAATTGAAAAGCTCTGCGACATACCTCTTGGAACAAGCCAGTTACCTGTGCCCACACATAGAGGAGTATATAGAACCATGGTGGATTCCCAGCTGATGAAGCAAAAGTTTCCAAAAGGAACGGGATGAGCATGCGGATCCTGTTTCATTCTCTGAAACAGAATCCGAACTTTTCACCTGCCAAACACATGCCCACTACTCTTCTCTGGGGATAATAAAAACAATCCAGCGATCTGACAGAGGCCTGAACACCCATCCTGACCGACCCCACAAAAAAAAAAAGTACCCTCCAGCTGCTAATTATAATGCCAATTTGCAAAATTTCCCTGCATTTTTAAACAATGGAGAAATGATAGTGGGATGATACTTAGAAGAATGGCTTCTTGTCAGTCTCCACTGACAAAAATAGGCAACACCAAGTCAGCTACGCCTCAGCATAGTTATGTCCGTAGCAGCCATATTTGGTTTCAGTAGGCACATACACACGTTATCACAATTATGGTGAAACGCTGAAAACCGGCAAAGGATTTTCAACATACTGGTTAATTGAAAAGCTCTGAGGCATACTTCTTGGAACAAGCCAGTTTCCTGTGCCCACGCATAGAGAAGTATATAGAACCGTGGTGGATTTCCAGCTCATGAAGCAAAGGATTCTTAAAGGAACGGGATTACCATGCGGATCCTGTTTAATTCTCTGAAACAGATCCGCAGTTTTCACCTGCCATACTAATACCCACTTCTCCTCTCTGGAGATAATAAAAACAAACCAGCGAACTGACAGAGGGCCTGACCAACACATCCACACCGACCCCACAGGAAAAAAAAAAAAAAACACCGTAGCCTCCAGCTACTAATTATAATGCTAACTTGCAAAATTTTCCTACATTTTTAAACAATGGAAAAATGATGGTGAGACGATACTTAGAAGAATGGATTCTTGTCAGTCTCCACTAACAAAAATAGGCAAAACCAAGTCAGCTACGCCTCAGCATCGTTATGTTCGTGGCAGCCATCTTGGGTTTCAGGAGGCACAAACAAACGTTATCACAATTATGGTGAAACGCTGAACACCTGCAAATAATTTTCAATGTAGTGGTTAATTGAAAAGCTCTGCGGCATACTTCTTGGAACAAGCCAGTTACCTGTTCCCACGCAAAGAGAAGTATATAGAACCATGGTGGATTTCCAGCTGATGAAGTAAAGGATTATTAAAGGAACGAGATGAGCATGGGGATCATCGTTAATTCTCTGAAACAGAATCCGCCCTTTTCACCTGCCAAACACATGCCCACTTCTCCTCTCTGGGGATAATAAAAACTAACCAGCGATCTGACAGAGGGCCTAACCCCCCCCCATCCACATCGCCCACACACACAAAAAAAACCGTACCCTCCAGCTACTAATTATAATGCTAAGTTCCAAAGTTTCCCTTCATTTTTAACCAACGGAAAACTGATGGCGGCATGATACTTAGAAGAATGGCTTCTTGTCAGTCTCCGCTAACAAAAATCGGCAAAACCAAGTCAGCTACGCCTCAGCATAGTTATGTCTGTGGCAGCCATCTTGGGTTTCAAGGCACATACAAACGTTGTCGCAATTATGATGAAACGCTGAACACCTGCAAATAATTTTCAATGTACTTTTTATTTGAAAACCTCTGTGGCATACTTCTTGGAACAAGCCAGTCACCTGTGGCCACCCATACGGGAGTATATAGAACCATGGTGGTTTCCCAGCTGATGAAGCAAAGGATTCTTAAAGGAAGCGGATGACCATGCGGATCCTGTTTAATTCTTTGAAACAGAATCCGCACTTTTCACCTGCCAACAACATGCCCAGTTCTCCTCTCTGGGGATAATAAAAACAAACCAGTGAACATCTAGAGGGCCTTGCACCCCCATCCACACCGACACCACAAAAAAAAAAAAAGTACCCTCCAGCTACTAATTATAATGCTAACTTGCACAATTTCCCTGCATTTTAAACAATGGAAAAATCATGGTGGGATTATACTTAAAAGAATGGCTTCTTGTGAGTCTCCACTGACAAAAATAGGAAACACCAAGTGAGCTACGCCTCAGCATAGTTATGTCTGTGGCAGCCGTCTTGGGTTTCAGCAGGCACATACAAACCTTATCACAATTATGGTGAAACGCTGAAAACCTGCAAATAATTTTCAACGTAGTGGTTAATTGAAAAGCTCTGCGGCATACTTCTTGGAACAAGCCAGGTACCTGTGCCCAGGCATAGAGGAGTATATAGAACCATGGTGGATTCCCAGCTGATGAAGCAAACGATTCTTTTTTTTTTTTTTTTTTTTTTTTTGTTGAGACAGAGTCTCAATTTGTTGCCCAGGCTAGAGTGAGTGCCGTGGCGTCAGCTTAGTTCACAGCAACCTCAGACTCCTCGGCTTAAACGATCCTACTGCCTCAGCCTCCCGAGTAGCTGGGACTACAGGCATGCGCCACCATGCCCGGCTAATTTTTTCTATATAGATTTTTAGTTGTCCATATAATGTCTTTCTATTTTTAGTAGAGACGGGGTCTCGCTCTTGCTCAGGCTGGTCTCGAACTCCTGACCTCGAGCGATCCACCCGCCTCGGCCTCCCAGAGTGCTAGGATTACAGGCGTGAGCCACCGCGCCCTTCCAGGATTCTTAAAGGAACGGGATGACCATGCGAATGCTGTTTAATTCTCTGAAAGAGTATCCTCACTTTTCAGCTGCCATCAAATGCCGACTTCCCCTCTCTGGGGATAATTAAAACAAACCAGCAAATTTATAGAGGGCCTGATCCCCCCATCGACACCGACCCGACGAAAAAAAAAAAAAAAACGTACCCTCCAGCTACTAATTATAAAGCTAACTTGCAAAATTTCCCTGCATTTTTTAACAATGGAAAAATGACGGTGGGCTTATACTTAGAATGGCTTCTTGTTAGTCTCCGCTGACAAAAATAGGCAACACCAAGTCGGCTACACCTCAGCATAGTTATGTCCGTGGCAGCCATCTTGGGTTTCAGGAGGCACATACAAACGTTATTACAATTAGGGTGAAATGCTGAAAACCTGCAAATAATTTTCAACGTACTGGTTAATTGAAAAGCTCTGCGGCATACTTCTTGGAACAAGCCAGTTACCTGTGCCAACGCATAGAGGAGTATATAGAACCATGGTGGATTCCCAGCTGATGAAGCAAAGGATTCTTAAAGGAATGGGATGATCATGTGGATCCTGTTTAATTCTCTGAAATAGAATCCACACTTTTCACCTGCCAAACACATGCCCACTTGTCCTCTCTGGGGATAATAAAAGAAAACCAGCGAACTCACAGAGGGCCTGAAACGCCCATCCACTCCTACCCCACAAAAAAAGAAAAAAAAATACGTACCCTACATCTAATTATAATACTAACTTGCAAAATTTCCCTCCATTTTTACGCAATGGAAAAATGATGTTGGGATGATACTTAGAAGAATGTCTTCTTGTCAGTCTCCACTAACAAAAATAGGCATCAACAAGTCAGCTATGCCTCAGCATATTTATATCCGTGGCAGCCATCTTGGGTTTAAGGAGGCACATTCAAACGTTATCACAATTACGTTTAAACATGCTAAAAACCTGACAATTCTAAAAGTACTGGTTAATTCAAAAGCTCTGTCGCATACTTCTTGGAACAAGCCAGTTACCTGTGCCCATGCAAAGAGAGGTCTAGAGAACCATGGTGGATTCCCAGGTGATGAATCAAAGGATTCTTAAAGGAACAGGCTCAAAAGTGCAGATCCTCTTTCAGTCTAAGTGTGAAACAGGATCCGCACATTTTGCCTGCAACACACATTCGCCCTTCTCATCTCTAGGGATAACAAAAACAGCCCATCGGATTTACAGATGCCCTGCCCCCGGCCCCCACCACCCCACACAAAATAGTCTGCTCCAGCGACTCGTCCTTATGCTATCTGGTGAAAGGTCATAAGCCTTTTAAAAAACTGGAGATAGGATGGTAGAATTATACCTAAAAGACTGGCTTATTGCCAGATTCCCATACCAAGTATTGGCAACAGCAAGTGACGTAGGCCTCAGCATAGGTTTGTCCATGGCAGCCATCTTGGGTTTAAGGAGACACAGATGAACCTTATAACAATTATAATAAAAGGTGCTGCGAAAGCTGTTAAATAATTCTCATGGTAGTGGTTATTTCAAAAGCTCTGCGGCATACTTCTTTGAACTAGCCAGTTAACTGGGCCCACGCATAGTGCGGTGTAGAGAACTATGGTGGATTCCCAGCTGATGAAGCAAAGGATTCTTAAAGGAACAGGATGAACATGCGGATCCTGTTTCATACTCTGAAACAGGATCTGCACTTTTCACCTGCCAAACACATGCCCACTTCTCCTCTCTGGGGATAATAAAAAGAAACCACAGAACTGGCGGAGGGCTTGCCGCACCAGCCCCCAGACCCCACATAAAAACTTCCCGTCCAGCGACTCCTTGTTATTCTAACTGCCAAAAGGTGCTCTGACTTTTAAAATAGTGGAGAAGGATGGTGAAATGATACTTAAAAGAATGTATTCTTTCCAGTCTCCAGTACCAAGGATCGGCCACACAAAGTGAGCTCGGCCTCAGCATAGTTTTGTCCATGGCAGCCATCTCGAGACGAACCTTATGACAATTATGATGAAAGGTGCTGCAAAACCTGGCAAATAATTCTCAACGTAGTGGTTTTTTCAAAAGCTCTGTGGAATACTTCTTGGAACCCGGCAGTTTTCTGGGCCCACGCATAGAGGGGTCTAGAGAACCATGATGGATTCCCAGGTGATGAATCAAAGGATTCTTAAAGGAACAGGCTGAAAAGTGCGGATCCTGTTTCAGTCTGAGACTGAAACACTATATGCACTTTTTGCCTGCAACACACATGCCCACTTCTCCTCTCTAGGGATAATAAAAACAATCAATCGGATTGACAGATGTCCTCCCCCGCCCCCCAACACTGTACACAAAAAGGTCCCCTCCAGCGACTCATCCTTATGCTATCTGGCGAAAGGTCCTCTGCGTTTTAAAATAATGAAGATAGGATGGTGGAATTATACTTAAAATACTGGCCTTTTGCCAGACTCCCATACCAATTATTGGCAACAGGAAGTGACCTAGGTGTCAGCATAGGTTTGTCCGTGGCTGCCATCTAGGGTTTTAGGAAGCACAGATGAACCTTATCAAAATTATGGTAAAAGTGCTGGAAAAGCTGGCAAATAATTTCCATAGTAGTGGTTATTTCAAAAGCTCTGAGGAAAACTTCTTGGAACCAGGCAGTTTTCTGTGTGCACTAAAAGAGGGGTCTAGAGAACCATGGTGGATTCCCAGCTGATGAAGCAAAGGATTCTTAATGGAACGGGGTGAAAAGTGCAGATCCTGTGTCTGTCTAAGACTGAAACAGGACGCACACTTTTCACCTGCCACACACATGCCCACTTTTCCTCTCTGGGGATAATAAAAACAAACCAGCGAACTGACAAAGGGCCTGCCCCCCTTCCACCCACGCAGATCCCCCCAAAAAAAATTCTCCTCCAGCTACTAATTATTATGCTAACTTGCAAAATTTCCCTGCATTTTTAAACAATGGAGAAAGGACGGTGGAGTGATACTTAGAAGAATGGCTTCTTGTCAGTCTCCACTAACAAAAATAGGCAACACCAAGTCAGCTACGCCTCAGCATAGTTATGCCCGTGGCAGCCATGTTGGGTTTAAGGAGGCACATACAAACTTTATCATAATTATGGTGAAACGTGCTGAAAACCCGGCAAATAATTCTCAACGTACTGTTTAATTCAAAAGCTCTGTGGCATACTTCTTGGAAGAAGCCAGTTACCTGGGCCCACGCATAGAGGGGTCTAGAGAACCATGGTGGATTCCAAGGTGATGAATCTAAGGATTCTTAAAGGAACAGGCTGAAAAGTGCAGATCCTGACTGAAACAGGATTCTGACTTTTTGCCTGCAACACACATGCCCACTTCTCCTCTCTAGGGATAACAAAAACAACCCATCGGATTGACAGATGGCCTGCCCCCGCCCCCCACCACCCCACACAAAATCGTGCCCTCCAGCGACTGATCCTTATGCTATCTGGCAATACGTCCTCTGCCTTTTAAAATAATGGAGATAGAATGGTGGAATTATACCTAAAAGACTGGCTTATTGCCAGACTCCCATACCAAGTATTCGCAACAGCAAGTCACCTAGGCCTCAGCACACGTTTGTCCCTGGCAGCCATCTTGGGTTTAAGGAGGCACAGATGAACCTTATCACAATTATGGTGAAAGGTGCTGCAAAAGCGGTCAAGTAATTCTCATGGTAGTGGTTACTTGAAAAGCTCTGCGGCATAATTCTTTGAACTAGCCAGTTAACTGGGCCCACGCATAGAGCAGTCTAGAGGCCCATGGTGGATTCCCAGCTGATGAAGCAAGGGATTCTTAATGGAACGGGGTGAAAAGTGCGGTTTCTGTTTCAGTCTAAGACAGAAACGGGATCCGAACTTTTCACCTGCCACACACATGCCCACTTCTCCGGTCTGGGGAAAATAAAAACAATCCAGCGAACTGACAGAGGGCCTGCGCCCCCCACCCACACCGACCCCACAAATAAAAATGTCCCCTCCAGCTACTAATTATTATGCTAACTTGCAAAGGTTTCCGTGCATTTTAAAATAATGGGGAAAGTATGGTGGAATGATACTTAAAAGAATGGCCTCCTTCCAGCCTCCAGTAACAAGTGTCGTGAAATCCAAGTGACCTAGGCCTCAGCATAGTTTTCTCCGTGGCAGCCATCTTGTGTTTAAGGAGGCACAGACGATCCTTATCACAATTATGGTGATATGTGCTGCAGAAACTGGCAAATAATTCTACACGTAGTGTTTATCTCAAAAGCTGTGCAGCATACATCTTGGTACAGGCCAGTTCATGGGCCCATGTATGGAGGGTTCTAAGGAACCATGGTGGATTCCCAGCTGATGAATCAAAGGATTTTTAATGGAACCAGCTGAAAAGTGCGGATAGTGTTTCAGTCTAACTGAAACAGGATCCGCACATTTCACCTGCCACAAATATATCCACTTCCCTGTCTGGGCATAATAAACACAAACAACCAGACTGACAGAGGGACTGTCCCCCAAACCACCCCGATCCCACCCAAAAACATCCCCTCCGTTGACTCATCCTTATGCTAACTGCCGAAAGTTGCTCACCTTTTAATATAAGGGAGAAAGGATGGTGCAATGATAATTAAAAGACTGGATTCTTGTCAGACTCCCGTACCAAGTATTGGCAACACCAAGCGAGAGAACCCTCAGTATAGGTTTGTCCATGGAAGCCATCTAGGGTTTAAGGAAGCACAAATGAACCTTATCAAAATTATGGTAAAAGTGCTGGAAAAGCTGGCAAATAATTTCCATGGTAGTGGTTATTTCAAATGCTCTGTGGCATACTTCTTTGAACTAGCCTGTTAAGTGGGCCCACACATAGTGGGGTGTAGAGAACTATGGTGGATTCCCAGCTGATGAAGCAAAGGATTCTTAAAGGAACAGGATGAAAAGTGCCGATCCTGTATCAGTCTAAGACTGAAACAGGATCCACACTTTTCACTTGCCACACACATGTCCACTTCTCCTCTCCGGGGATAATAAAAACAAACCACTGGACTGACAGAGGGCCTGGCTCTGCCTCTCCCACCCCACACAAAAACGTTTCCTCCAGCGACTCATCCTTAAGCTAAATGGCAATAGGTGCTCTGCCTTTTAAAATAGTTGTGAAAGGAAGGTGGAATGATACTTAAAGGAATGGCTTCTTGCCACGGACCAGTACCAATTATCGGCAACTCCAAGGGAGATTGGCCTAACCGTAGTTTTTTCTGTGGAAGCCAGCTTGGGTTTCAGGATGCACTGCCTAACCTTTTCACAATCATTGTGAAAGTTGCTGCAAAAACTGGCAAATAATACTCAATGTAGTGGTTATTTCCAAAGCTCTGCGGCATACTTCTTGGAACTAGCCAGTTACCTGGGCCCACGCTCAGGGAGGTCTAGAGAACCATGGTGGATTCCCAACTGATGAATTAAAGGATTCCAAAAGGAACAGGCTCAAAAGCGGAGATACTGTTTCAGACTGAAACAGGATCCAAAGTTTTCACCTGCCACATACATGCCCGCTTCTCCTCTCTGGGAATAATAAAAACAAACCACCGGACTGACAGAGGGCCTGCCCCCCCACACACACCCAACCCCACACAAAAAGCCGCTCCAGTGACTCATCTTTATGCTAACTGGCTAAAGGTGCACTGCCTTTTAAAATAATGGAGAAAAGACGGTGGAATTGTACTTAAAAAAAATGGCTTCTTGCCAGGCTCCAGTAAAATGTATCGGTACACCAAGGGAGCTAGGCCTCAGCATAGTTTTGTCCGTGGCAGCCTGCTTGGGTTTAAGGAGGCACAGATGAACCTTATCACAATTATGGTCAAAGGTGCTGCAAAAACTGGCAAACAATTCTCAACGTAGTGGTTATTTCAAAAGCTCTACGGCATACATCTTGGAACTAGCCAGTTACCTGGGCCCACACATAGAGGGGTCTCGACAGCCATGGTGGATTCCCAGCTGATGAATCAAAGGATTCGTAAAGGAACTGGCTGAAAAGTGCGGATCCTGTTTCAGTCTAAGACTGAAACAGGATCCGTACTTTTCACCTGCCACACACATGCCCACCTCTCCTCTTTGGGCATAATAAAGACAAACCACCAGACAGACAGAGAGCCTTCCCCTCAATGCACCACCCGACCCCACTCAAAAACGTCCCCTCCAGCAACTCATTCTTATGATAACTGGAAAAAGGTGTTCTGCCTTTTAAAATGATGGAGAAAGGATGGTGGAATGACTCTTAATAGCATGGCTTCTTGCCAGGCTCCAGTACCAACTATCGGCAACACCAAGTGTACTAGGCCTCAGCATAGTTTTGTCTGCCCCAGCCATCTTGGGTTGAAGGAGGCACGGACGAACCTTATCACAATTATGGTGAAAGGTGGTGCAAAAACTAGCAAATAATTCTCAACGTAGTGGTTATTTCAAAAGCTCTGTGGCATACTTCTTGGAACTAGCCAGTTACCTGGGCCCACGCATAGAGGTCTTTAAAGAACCATGGTGTATTCCCAGCTGATGAATCAAACGATTCTTTTTTGTTTGTTTGTTTGTTTGTTAGCTCATTATGGGGGTACAAAAGATCAGGCTATATACATTCCCCATGCCTCCCCTTTCCCCCGATTCTGAGCTTCAATTTTGTCCATTCCCTAGTCAGTGCACATCACATTCATCATGTAGGTGTGCACCCCTCCTCTCCCCCACCCCATCCCCCCCAGTTAGAACTTGAAGGGTGTCCATTCCCCAGGCAGTGCACATCACATTCATCAAGTAGGTATACACCCATCCCTTCCACCCGGCCCCAACCTCTGTCCGATACCCAATTGGTGTTGTTCCCAAATGTGCACTCAGGGAAACCAATTTGCTGGTGAGTACATGTGGTGCTTATTTTTCCATTCTTGGGATACTTCACTTAATAGAATGGGATCCAGCTCTCTCCAGGAGAACCAAAGAGATGCCATATCGCCATTATTTCTAATAGCTGAGTAATATTCCATGGTATACATATACCACATTTTGCTAATCCATTCATGAATTGATGGGCATTTGGGTTGTTTCCACATCTTTGTGATTGTGAATTGTGCTGCTATAATCATTCAGGTGCAGGTGTCTTTTTTATAGAATGACTTTTGTTCTTCTGGGTAGATGTCCAATAATGGAATTGCTGGATCGAATGGTAGGTCTACTTGAATCTGTTTAAGGTATCTCCACATTGCTTTCCACAGGGGCTGCACTAGTTTACAGTCCCACCAGCAGTGTATGAATGTACCTATCTCCCCACACCCACACCAACATGTATAGTTTTGGGACTTTTTGATAAAGGCCATTCCCACTGGAGTTAAGTGATATCTCATTGTGGTTTTGATTTGCATTTCCCTGATGATTAGAGATGTTGAACACTTTTTCATATGTTTGTTAGCCATTTTTATATCTTCTTTTGAAAAATTTCTATTTATGTCCTTTGCCCACTTTTTGATAGGGTTGTTTGATTTTTTCTTACTGATTTTCCTGAGTTCTAAATAGATTCTTGTTATCAGTCCTTTATCTGATGTATAGTATGCGAAAATTTTTTCCCATTCTGTAGGTTGTCCATTTACTCTCGTGACTGTTTCTTTGGCTGTGCAGAAGCTTTTTAATTTGATCAGGTCCCATTTATTTATTTTTGTTGTTGCTGTGATTGCTTTAGGGGTCTTCTTCATAAATTCTTTGCCTAGGCCAATGTCTGTAAGAGTCTTTCCTACATTTTCTTCTAGAATTCTAATAGTTTCTGACCTTAGGTTTAAGTCTGTTAACCACTGTGATTTGATTTTTGTGAGGGGTGAGAGTTATGTGTCCTGTTTTAGTCTTCTACATGTGGACATCCAGTTTTCCCAGCACCATTTATTAAATAAGGAATCTTTTCCCCAGAGTATGTTTTTGTCTGCTTTGTCAAAGATTAGATGGCTATATGAGGATGGTTTTATATTGGGATTTTCTGTTCTGTTCCACTGGTCTGTGTCCCTGCACTTGTGCCAGTACCAGGCTGTTTTAAGAACCACAGCCTTGTAGTATAGTTTGAAGTCTGGCAAATTAATACTTCCCATTTTGTTTTTGTTGTTTAAGATTGCTTTTGCTAAACGGGGTCTTCCCTGGTTCCATACAAAGCGTAAAATTATTTTTCCTATGTCTGTGAAAAAAGATGTTGGTAATTTAATAAGGATTGCATTGAATCTGTAGATAACTTTGGGCAGTATAGACATTTTAACAATGTTGATTCTACCGATCCATGAGCATGGTATGGTTTTCCACCTATTTACATGTTCTGCAATTTCCTTCCTCAGTGTTTCATAGTTCTCCCTATAGAGGTCCTTTACCTCCTTAGTTAAATAAATTCCTAGGTATTTTATTTTCTTTGTTGCTATTTTGAAGGGTATTGAGTCCTTAATTTGGTTTTCCATTTGACTGTTATTGGCATATATGAATGCCTCTGATTTGTGTGTATTGATTTTGTATCCTGAGACTTTACTGAATTCATTGATCAATTCCAGGAGTCTCTTGGTTGAAACCTTGGGGTTTTATAGATATAACATCATATCATCAGCAAAGAGTGAGAGTTTGATCTCTTCTG
The DNA here is from genome assembly GCF_041146395.1 of Eulemur rufifrons. NCBI lineage: Eukaryota > Metazoa > Chordata > Mammalia > Primates > Lemuridae > Eulemur > Eulemur rufifrons. The sequence goes on along the minus strand of NC_091009.1, from coordinate 581,998 downwards.
TCCCTATTTCAACTCCCTTGATTCTGCTCTCTTGCCTGATAGCTCTTGCAAGGACTTCCAATACTATGTAGAAAAGTAATGGGGACAGTGGTAAGCCTTGTCTGGTTCCAGTTTGAAGTGGGAATGCTTTCAGTTTTTCCCCATTCAGTATGATGTTGGCTGAGGGTTTGTCGTATATGGCTTGTATCATTTTTATATAGGCCCCATCTATGCCTATTTTGTTAAGTGTTCTTATCATAAAAGGGTGTTGAATTTTGTCAAATGCTTTCTCTGCATCTATTGAGAGGATCATCTGATCTTTATTTTTGCTTCTATTTATGTGATGAATTACATTCCCATATGTCAAACCATCCCTGCATCTCTGGGATGAAGCCCACTTGGTCGTGATGGATTATTTTTTTGATAAGCACTTGGATTCGATTTGTTAGAATTTTATTGAGAATTTTTGCATCTATATTCATAAGAGAAATTGGTCTATAGTTCTCTGTTTTAGTTGCATCCTTTCCTGGATTTGGTATCAGGATTATGTTGGCTTGGTAAAAAGTGTTGGGGAGAATCCCATCCTTCTCTATATTGGAGAATAGTTTATGTACGATGGGCACCAGTTCTTCTTTGTAGGTATGGTAGAATTCAGGTGTGAACCCATCTGGTCCAGGGCTTTTCTTTTTGGGAAGGTTTTTTATTGCTGTTTCAATTTCAGATCTAGATATCGGTCTATTCAGGAATTCTATTTCTTCCTGGTTGAGCCTGGGAAGGCAGTGTGTTTATAAGAATTTGTCCATTTCCTCCAGGTTTTCTAATTTGTGTGCATAAAGATTTTTGTAGAATTCATAGATGATATCATGTATCTCTGTGGCATCAGTCGTGATTACTCCTTTCGTGTTCCTGATCGAGGTTATAAGAGATTTTTCTTTTCTGCTCTTGGTTAGTTTAGCCAGAAGTGTGTCAATTTTGTTTATTTTTTCAAAGAACCAACTTTTGGTTTTATTAATCTCCGTTATGGTTTGGTTTAATCTCCCTTATGCTCCCTTATGGTCCTTTTCATTTAGTTCTGATTTAATCTTAATAATTTCCTTCTGCTGGGTTTGGGTTTGGTCTCTTCTTTCTTCTCCAGCTCTTTGAGTCTATTCATTAGATTGTCTATTTGTAAGTTTTCTGTCTTTTTGGTATAGGCATTTATGGAAATAAATTTTCCTCTCAGGACTGCTTTAGCTGTGTCCCACAGATTTTGATAAGTTGTATCTCCTTTGTCGTTTAATTCAAAGAATCTTTTGATTTCTGACTTGATTTCTTCATTTATAAAACGATTGTTCAGGAGAAGGTTATTTAGCTTCCATGACTTTGAGTAGAAATGAGGATTTCTGTTAGGGTTCATTGTTACTTTTATTCCACTGTGATCCGAGAAGCTGCATGGTATTATTTCTATATTTTTAAATTTTTTAAGACATTCTTTATGTCCTAAGATATGGTCAATCTTGGAGAATGTCCCATGAGCTGATGAGAAGAACTTATATTCAGTGGTATTTGGGTAGAATGTCCTGTAGATGTCAGTCAGGCCCATTTGTTCTAGCATTCTATTTACGTCCAATATTTCTTTGTTTATTTTTTGTTTGGAGGATCTGTCTTGAACTGTCAGTGGCGTGTTAAAATCTCTGGCTACTAAAGTGTTGTTATCTATCATTTGGTTCAGATCAAGTAGGGTTTGCTTTATGAATCTGGGTGCACCTAGATCGGGTGCATATATGTTAAGTATAGTTATGTCTTCTTGTTGAATTGTACCCTTCACCAGTATATAGTAACCATCTTTGTCTTTCTTTACTTTTGTTGATTTAAAAACTACGTTATCGGAGATTAGAACTGCCACGCCAGCTTTCTTTTGGGTTCCATTTGCTTGGAATATTGATTTCCACCCTTTTATTTTCAGTCTAAATGCATCCTTGCAGGTTAGATGAGTTTCCTGAAGACAGCAGATACTTGGCTTATATCTTTTTTATCCATTGGGCCAGTCCATGTCTCTTGAGTGGGGAATTCAATCCATTCACATTTAATGAGAGAACTGATAAGCGAGACAGATTGCTGTTCCTCATGTTGGGTTGAATTTCATTGATCTGTTTTCTCTCTTGAGCCATTATGATAACTGTGTTTTCATATTTATCTCTTGATTAGTGTTACATTCGAGGGTCCTTCTTGTGCTGGACCACGTGTAACTCTGTTTTGAATACTTCTTGGAAAGCTGCTCTTGTCTTGGTGAATTCTCTGAGTTTTTGTTTATCTGAGAATGTCTTAATTTCACCTTCATATATAAAACTGAGCTTATCTGGGTACAGGATTCTAGGCTGGGCATTATTCTGTTTCAGAAGAGTGAGAATGGGGCTCCAATCTCTTCTTGCTTGTAAGGTTTCAGTTGAGAAATCTGGCGTGATTCGGATGGGCTTTCCTTTGTATGTTACTTGTTTCTTTCTCCTTACAGATTGAAGAAGGGCCTCGTTAGTGGATATTTTGGTCAGTCTGATAACTACATGACGTGGTGTCTTCCTATTTGGTATGAATCTCTCAGAGGTTCTTTGAGCTTCTTGAACCTGTGTATCTAGAGATTTGGCAAGGCCTGGGAAATTTTCCTCAATTATATCTTCAGATACTTTATTCAACCCTTGCTTATTGTCTTCTTCACCCTCAGGAATGCCGATAACTCTCACGTTAGGCTTCTTCACATAATCCCACATTTCTTGTAGACTATGATTATTTCTCATGTTTCTTTGTTTTAACTCTGTGACTGCCTTATTTAATTGGAAAGTGTTATCTTCGATCTCTGAGATTCTTTCTTCTGTTTGATCTACCCTGCTCTTGAGACTTTCCACTGTGTTTTGTAGCTCCTTGAATAAATTTTTCATTTCCAGGAGTTCAGTTTGATTTTTCTTCAGTATTTCAATTTCTTTGGTGAATTTTTCTTCCAAGTCCTGGATCTTTTTTGTGGTTTCTTTGTGTTGATTATCCATTTTTTCTTGCATAATGTTCAGCGTATTTATGATCCATGTTTGAAATTCTTCCTGTGACATGTTGCTATTTGGAATCTGCTCTGTGTTAATTGGTGGAGAACTAGTAATCCTCTTTGAGGGCATGGTTTCAGCTTGATTCTTTATACTCCTAGAGTTCCTTCGCTGAGCCCTTCCCATCTGAATGAATCCTTAAGATCCCTTCTTTCAGCTTTAGTCTGGATAGGGGCACACTGTGAGTGCCAGGTAAGCTGCCTCCTCTGTCACTAGGGGGAGCCCTTCACATATTGTTCAGGATTTTGCTAGCTCCGCTGGGGGGGCTGCCCCTCTTCCTCTCCCGAGGTGGCTTCTGTCTCTCTCTGTGAGAAAGACAGTGGATAGGGAGAGTGGAGCGGTGCCCTCATTCGCCCAACGCCCCAGCCTCTGCAGTTCCCGCGGGCGATGGTCTGCCCCACCCCAATGTCTGCAAGGTCCACGCTCTACTCTCTCGTGACTGGGGAACCACTCAGTGTTCACACAAAGGTGGAGCTCCTAGTCAGGGTCCGTGGACTAGGGAAGGGAGCCGCCCAGGGAGCCGCCCGGTACCCAATCGCTCCTCAGCGTTTAGGCTGTGGACCCCGACAATGGCGGCCGCCCGTCTGCAGATCACTGTCACTGGGGTTGAATGCTCAGGGACCGGCAGAGGCCAGAGGAGCCGGGGACCGGGAGAATCCAGCCGCCCACCTATACGAGGCAGTTTGGCATCTGCTAGAGCCGGGACCAAAGCAGCCCCACCGCCCGCGTATAGGAGACAGTTGCTAGGTGCGTCAGCTGCGCACAGCACTCCAGGGTCCAAAATGCCTCCTGCCAATGTCTCCTCTCTGCAGAGCCCCACATCTCCCGTGGCGATTCTGCACCGACTTCAGGCAGATCCTCAATTGAGTGGGTGTGGAGGTCAGAGGGGGAACAAGATGCTTTCCTGTGGGGCTGAACCCACCCCACTCTCTGGTGAGGTGGGTACAGCTGTCCCGTGCTCCCTTCTCTCTTGGCCATCCCGCACTCTCCAGATTTTGGTGATTTATTTCCCTAATCACCTCAGTCTTTTCTTGCTCTCTCTCTCTGTCCCACGCTGATTCTCCATGGATTCACACCAACGTTCTTGTGGGGAAGTGAACCTCTAGGGTTGTGGGCAGTGGGAGACCCATGCCTTCCACTCCAGGAGCACGAATCCAGGAGGTCACCACCATTCCACCATCATTGAGAATGAATCAAAGGAGTCTTAAAGGAACGGGCTGAAAAGTGCGGATCCTGTTTCAGTCTAAGTCTGAAACAGGATCCGCACTTTTCACCTGCCACACACATGCCCACTTCTCCTCTCTGGGCATAATAAAAACAAACCACTGGACTGACAGAGGGCTTGCCCCCCCACACACACCACACGACCCCACACAAAAACGTCCCCTCCAGTGACTCATTCTTATGCTAACTGGCAAACGGTGCTATGCCTTTTAAAATAATGGAAAAAG
>NC_091009.1:445000-565000 GCF_041146395.1 Eulemur rufifrons | reverse complement strand
GTGCGGGTAATGGTTAGGGTCACAGTTAAGGTTCACGGATAGGGTTAGTGTTAAGGGTTATGGGTAGGTTTAGGGTTCAGGGTTAGAGTTAGCATTAGGGCTTAAGGTTAGGATTAGGCGGTGGTTAGATTTAGGGTTAGATCTAGGCGTTAGGGTAAGGGCTAGCGTTAGGTTTAAGAGATAGGGTTAGGTTTAATGCTTAGGATTAGGGTTAGGGTTTGGGGTTAAAGTAAGTGTTAGGGGTTAGGTTTAAGGATCAAAGGTTAGGGTTATTTTTAGCTGTAGTGTTAGGGTTAGGGATAAGGGATCCCATTAGCATTAAGGGTCTTCCTTACTGTAGGGTTAAGGGTTAGGCTTAGAGTTAAAGGTTAAGGTTAGGGTCAGTGTTAAGATTTAGGGTGAGGGCTAACGGTTAGGGTAAAGGTTAAGCGTTAGGGTTAGGGATTAGTGACTATGGTTTTTGGTTAGTGTTAGGGCTACGGTTAGGAGTTAGTGTTTTATGAAGGGGTATGGTTAGAATTAGGATTGGGGTTAGAGTTAGGGTGAGGTATAGGGGTTAGGTTTATGGGTTAGGTTTAGGGGTTAGTTTTAGGGTAAAATGATAGGATTAGGGTTACGGGTTGCCCTTAGGTTTAGGGTTAAAGTTTACTGCTAGGGTTAGGGATAGGGTTCAGGGTTAGCTTTACGGGTTCTGGTTAGAGTTAGGTGTTAGGTTAGTGTCAGGGTTAGGTCTAGTCGTGAGGGTAAGGTTTAGGGTTAGCTTTAAGAGCTAGAGTTAGGTTTAATGGTTAGGATTAGGATTAGGGTTAAGGGATAGGGTAATGCTTAGGGGTTAGGGTGAAGGGTTAGGGTCAAGGGTTAGGGTTTTTGTTAGGCAGAGCGTTGGGATTAGAATTAAGGGTTACTGTCAGTGTTAGGGTTGTAGGTAGGGTTACGGTTAGGATTAGCAGTTTAGAATTAGGGTTAGGGATTAGGTGTCACAGTGATGACTAGGAGATAGGGTTAGAATTATGGGATGGGGTTGTTCTCAGGAAATGGGTTATGCATTAACGTTAGGATAAGAGGTTAAAGTTAGGCGCACGGTGAGGTTTACGTGTTAAGGGGAGAAATAGGAACAGGGTTGGGTGTTATGTTCAGGGTTAGGGTTATCTGTTAAAGGTATTGTTTATGCTTAGCGCACGGGCCCTGTCTGCATTAGGCGGGCGGGGGGAGTTTAGGGGGCTGGGATTGTACCCGGGAACCCACTCTATCATACTCTGGGTATGGGCCCGTGGGTTTCATGCAGGACACAGTGGTAGAGGCTCCTTTCACGCATGGCATGGGAGGATTGCAGGCTTTCTAAACTCTAAGAAAGCAAGAAGTCTGAGAATTAGATTTAGGATTAGGATTATATTTAGGGTTAAGGATTAAGTTTAGTGTAAGTGTGAGGGCTTACGGTTAGGGATTAGGGTTAGGGTTAAAGGTTACTCTTAGGTTTAACGGTTACACTTTGGTTTAGGGTTGAGGTTTACGGTTAGGGTTAAGATGAGGGGTTAGGTTTAGGTACAGGGTTAGGGTTAAGTGTTAGGTTTAGGGTTGAAGATTAGGATTAGGGTTAGGATTAAAGGTTAGCGTGAGAGTTAACGCTTAGGGTTAAGGTTAAGAGTTAGGGTTTAGGGTTAGGGTTAGGGTTAGGGTTAGTTTTAGGGTTAGAGTTATGTGCTATGGTTTGTGTTAGAGGTTAGGGTTAGGTTTACTGGTCACGGTTAGGGTTACGTGTAGGGGTTAGCATTAGGTTTAGGGTTAAGGGATAGGATTAGGTTTAAGTGTTGGGCTTAGGGTCAGGGTTTAGTGTTAGGGTTATCATTAAGGATTAGGGGTAGGGTCAGGGTTAAATGCTTGGGTGCGGGTAATGGTTAGGGTCAGGGTTAAGGTTCACGGATAGGGTTAGTGTTAAGGGTTACGGGTAGGTTTAGGGTTCAGGGTTAGAGTTAGCATTAGGGCTTAAGGTTAGGATTAGGCGGTAGGTTAGATTTAGGGTTAGATCTAGGCGTTAGGGTAAGGGCTAGCGTTAGGGTTAAGAGATAGGGTTAGGTTTAATGCTTAGGATTAGGGTTAGGGTTTGGGGTTAAAGTAAGTGTTAGGGGTTAGGTTTAAGGATCAAAGGTTAGGGTTATTTTTAGCTGTAGTGTTAGGGTTAGGGATAAGGGATCCCATTAGCATTAAGGGTCTTCCTTACTGTAGGGTTAAGGGTTAGGCTTAGAGTTAAAGGTTAAGGTTAGGGTCAGTGTTAAGATTTAGGGTGAGGGCTAACGGTTAGGGTAAAGGTTAAGCGTTAGGGTTAGGGATTAGTGACTATGGTTTTTGGTTAGTGTTAGGGCTACGGTTAGGAGTTAGTGTTTTATGAAGGGGTATGGTTAGAATTAGGATTGGGGTTAGAGTTAGGGTGAGGTATAGGGGTTAGGTTTATGGGTTAGGTTTAGGGGTTAGTTTTAGGGTAAAATGATAGGATTAGGGTTACGGGTTGCCCTTAGGTTTAGGGTTAAAGTTTACTGCTAGGGTTAGGGATAGGGTTCAGGGTTAGCTTTACGGGTTCTGGTTAGAGTTAGGTGTTAGGTTAGTGTCAGGGTTAGGTCTAGTCGTGAGGGTAAGGTTTAGGGTTAGCTTTAAGAGCTAGAGTTAGGTTTAATGGTTAGGATTAGGATTAGGGTTAAGGGATAGGGTAATGCTTAGGGGTTAGGGTGAAGGGTTAGGGTCAAGGGTTAGGGTTTTTGTTAGGCAGAGCGTTGGGGTTAGAATTAAGGGTTACTGTCAGTGTTAGGGTTGTAGGTAGGGTTACGGTTAGGATTAGCGGTTTAGAATTAGGGTTAGGGATGAGGTGTCACAGTGATGACTAGGAGATAGGGTTAGAATTATGGGATGGGGTTGTTCTCAGGAAATGGGTTATGCATTAACTTTAGGATAAGAGGTTAAAGTTAGGCGCACGGTGAGGTTTACGTGTTAAGGGGAGAAATAGGAACAGGGTTGGGTGTTATGTTCAGGGTTAGGGTTATCTGTTAAAGGTATTGTTTATGCTTAGCTCACGGGCCCTGTCTGCATTAGGCGGGCGGGGAGAGTTTAGGGGGATGGGATTGTACCCGGGAACCCACTCTATCATAATCTGGGTATGGGCCCGTGGGTTTCATGCAGGACACAGTGGTAGAGCCTCCTTTCACGCATGGCATGGGAGGATTGCAGGCTTTCTAAACTCTAAGAAAGCAAGAAGTCTGAGAATTAGATTTAGGGTTAGGATTCTGGTTAGGGTTAAGGATGAAGTTTAGTGTTAGGGTGAGGGCTTAGGGTTAGGGATTAGGGTTAGGGTTAAAGGTTACTCTTAGGTTTAACGGTTACACTTTGGTTTCGGGTTGAGGTTTACGGTTAGTGTTAAGATGAGGGGTTAGGGTTTGGTACAGGGTTAGGGTTAAGTGTTAGGTTTAGGGTTGAAGATTAGGATTAGGGTTAGGATTAAAGGTTAGCGTGAGAGTTAACGCTTACGGTTATGTTTAAGAGTTAGGGTTTAGGGTTAGAGTTAGGGTTAGTTTTGGTGTTAGAGTTATGTGCTATGGTTTGTGTTAGAGCTTAGGGTTAGGTTTACTCGTCACGGTTAGGGTTACGTTTAGGGGTTAGCATTAGGGTTAGGGTTAAGGGATAGGAATAGGGTTAAGTGTTGGGCTTAGGGTTAGGTTTAGTGTTAGGGTTATCATTAAGGATTAGGGGTAGGGTCAGGGTTAAATGCTTGGGTGCGGGTAATGGTTAGGGTCAGGGTTAAGGTTCACGGATAGGGTTAGTGTTAAGGGTTACGTGTAGGTTTAGGGTTCAGGGTTAGAGTTAGCATTAGGGCTTAAGGTTAGGATTAGGCAGCAGGTTAGATTTAGGGTTAGATCTAGGCGTTAGGGTAAGGGCTAGCGTTAGGGTTAAGAGATAGGGTTAGGTTTAATGCTTAGGATTAGGGTTAGGGTTTGGGGTTAAAGTAAGTGTTAGGGGTTAGGTTTAAGGATCAAAGGTAAGGGTTATTTTTAGCTGTAGTGTTAGGGTTAGGGATAAGGGATCCCATTAGCATTAAGGGTCTTCCTTACTGTAGGGTTAAGGGTTAGGCTTAGAGTTAAAGGTGAAGGTTAGGGTCAGTGTTAAGATTTAGGGTGAGGGTTAACGGTTAGGGTAAAGGTTAAGCGTTAGGGTTAGGGATTAGTGATCAGGGTTTTTGGTTAGTGTTAGTGTTAGCGGTTAGGAGTTAGTGTTTTATGAAGGGGTATGGTTAGAATTAGGATTGGGGTTAGAGTTAGGGTGAGGTATAGGGGTTAGGTTTTGGGGTTAGTTTTAGGGTAAAAGGATAGGATTAGGGTTACGGGTTGGGCTTAGGTTTAGGGTTAAAGTTTACTGCTAGGGTTAGGGATAGGGTTCAGGGTTAGCTTTAGGGGTTCTGGTTAGGGTTAGGTGTTAGATTACTGTCAGGGTTAGGTCCAGTCGTGAGGGTAAGGTTTAAGGTTAGCTTTAAGAGCTAGGGTTAGGTTTAATGGTTAGGATTAGGATTAGGGTTAAGGGTTAGGGTAAGGCTTAGGGGTTAGGGTGAAGGGTTAGGTTCAAGGGTTAGGGTTTTTGTTAGGCATAGCTTTGGGGTTAGAAGTAAGGGTTACAGTCAGTGTTAGGGTTGTAGGTAGGGTTACGGTTAGGGTTAGCGGTTTAGAATTAGGGTTAGGGATTAGGTGTCACAGTGATGACTAGGAGATATGGTTAGAATTATGGGATAGGGGTTGTTCTCAGGAAATGGGTTATGCATTAACGTTAGGATAAGAAGTTAAAGTTAGGCGCACGGTGAGGTTTACGTGTTAAGGGGAGAAATAGGAACAGTGTTGGGTGTTATGTTCAGGGTTACGGTTATCTGTTAAAGGTATTGTTTATGCTTAGCGCACGGGCTCTGTCTGCATTAGGCGAGCGGGGGGAGTTTAGGGGGCTGGGATTGTACCCGGGAACCCACTCTATCATACTCTGGGTATGGGCCCGTGGGTTTCATGCAGGACACAGTGGTAGAGCCTCCTTTCACGCATGGCATGGGAGGATTGCAGGCTTTCTAAACTCTAAGAAAGCAAGAAGTCTGAGAATTAGATTTAGGGTTAGGATTATGGTTAGGGTTAAGGATGAAGTTTAGTGTTAAGGTGAGTGCTTAGAGTTAGGGATTAGGGTTAGGGTTAAAGGTTACTCTTAGGATTAACGGTTACACTTTGGTTTTGGGTTGAGGTTTACGGTTAGGGTTAAGATGAGGGGTTAAGGTTTGGTACAGGGTTAGGGTTAAGTGTTAGGTTTAGGGTTGAAGATTAGGATTAGGGTTAGGATTAAAGGTTAGCGTGAGAGTTAACACTTAGGGTTAAGGTTAAGAGTTAGGGTTTAGGGTTAGGTTTAGGGTTAGGGTTAGTTTTAGGGTTAGAGTTATGTGCTATGGTTTGTGTTAGAGTTTAGGGTTAGGTTTACTGGTCACGGTTAGGGTTACGTTTAGGGGTTAGGATTAGGGTTAGGGTTAGGGTTAGGATTAAGGGATAGGATTAGGGTTAAGTGTTGGGCTTAGGGTTAGGGTTTAGTGTTAGGGTTATCATTAAGGATTAGGGTTAGGGTCAGGGTTAAATGCTTGGGATCCGGTAATGTTTAGGGTCAGGGTTAAGGTTCACGGATAGGGTTAGTGTTAAGGGTTACGGGTAGGTTTAGGGTTCAGGGTTAGAGTTAGCATTAGGGCTTAAGTTTAGGATTAGGCAGTAGGTTAGATTTAGGGTTAGATCTAGGCGTTAGGGTAAGGGCTAGCGTTAGGGTTAAGAGATAGTTTTAGGTTTAATGCTTAGGATTAGGGTTAGGGTTTGGGGTTAAAGTAAGTGTTAGGGGTTAGGTTTAAGGATCAAAGGTTAGGGTTATTTTTAGCTGTAGTGTTAGGGTTAGGGATAAGGGATCCCATTAGCCTTAAGGGTCTTCCTTACTGTAGGGTTAAGGGTTAGGCTTAGAGTTAAAGGTGAAGGTTAGGGTCAGTGTTAAGATTTAGGGTGAGGGTTAACGGTTAGGGTAAAGGTTAAGCGTTAGGGTTAGGAATTAGTGATTAGGGTTTTTGGTTAGTGTTAGGGTTAGCGGTTAGGAGTTAGTGTTTTATGAAGGGGTATGGTTAGAATTAGGATTGGGGTTAGAGTTAGGGTGAGGTATAGGGGTTAGGTTTAGGGGTTAGTTTCAGGGTAAAAGGATAGGATTAGGGTTACGGGTTGGGCTTAGGTTTAGGGTTAAAGTTTACTGCTAGGGTTAGGGATAGGGTTCAGGGTTAGCTTTAGGGGTTCTGGTTAGGGTTAGGTGTTAGGTTAGTGTCAGGGTTAGGTCTAGTCGTGAGGGTAAGGTTTAGGGTTAGCTTTAAGAGGTAGGGTTAGGTTTAATGTTTAGGATTAGGATTAGGGTTAAGGGTTAGGGTAAGGCTTAGGGGTTAGGGTGAAGGGTTAGGGTTAAGGGTTAGGGTTTTGTTAGGCATAGCGTTGGGTTTAGAAGTAAGGGTTACTGTCAGTGTTAGGGTTGTAGGTAGGGTTACGGTTACGGTTAGCGGTTTAGAATTAGGGTTAGGGATTAGGTGTCACAGTGATGACTAGGGGATAGGGTTAGAATTATGGGATAGGGGTTGTTCTCAGGAAATGGATTATGCATTAACGTTAGGATAAGAGGTTAAAGTTAGGCGCACGGTGAGGTTTACGTGTTAAGGGGAGAAAGAGGAACAGGGTTGGGTGTTATCTTCAGGGTTAGGGTTATCTGTTAAAGGTATTGTTTATGCTTAGCGCACGGGCCCTGTCTGCATTAGGCAGGCGGGGGGAGTTTAGGGGGCTGGGATTGTACCCGGGAACCCACTCTATCATACTCTGGGTATGGGCCCGTGGCTTTCATGCAGGACACAGTGGTAGAGCCTCCTTTCACGCATGGCATGGGAGGAGTGCAGGCTTTCTAAACTCTAAGAAAGCAAGAAGTCTGAGAATTAGATTTAGGGTTAGGATTCTGGTTAGGGTTAAGGATGAAGTTTAGTGTTAGTGTGAGAGCTTAGGGTTAGGGATTAGGGTAAGGGATAAAGGTTACTCTTAGGTTTAACGGTTACACTTCGGTTTAGGGTTGAGGTTTACGGTTAGGTTTAAGATGAGGGTTAGGGTTAGGTACAGAGTTAGGGTTAAGTGTTAGGTTTAGGGTTGAAGATTAGGATTAGGGTTAGGATTAAAGGTTAGCGTAAGAGTTAACGCTTAGGGTTAAGGTTAAGAATTAGGGTTTAGGGTTAGGGTTAGGGTTAGGGTTAGTTTTAGGGTTAGAGTTATGTGCTATGGTGTGTGTTAGAGGTTAGGTTTAGGTTTACTTGTGACGGTTAGGGTTACGTTTAGGGGTTAGCATTAGGGTTAGGGTTAGGGTTAGGGTTAGGTTTAAGGGATAGGATTAGGGTTAAGTGTTGGGCTTAGGGTTAGGGTTTAGTGTTAGGGTTATCATTAAGGATTAGGGGTAGTGTCAGGGTTAAATGCTTGGGTGCGGGTAATGGTTAGGGTCAGGGTTAAGGTTCACGGATAGGGTTAGTGTTAAGGGTTACGGGTAGGTTTAGGGTTCAGGGTTAGAGTTAGCATTAGGGCTTAAGGTTAGGATTAGGCGGTAGGTTAGATTTAGGGTTAGATCTAGGCGTTAGGGTAAGGGCTAGCGTTAGGGTTAAGAGATAGGGTTAGGTTTAATGCTTAGGATTAGGGTTAGGGTTTGGGGTTAAAGTAAGTGTTAGGGGTTAGGTTTAAGGATCAAAGGTTAGGGTTATTTTTAGCTGTAGTGTTAGGGTTAGGGAAAAGGGATCCCATTAGCCTTAAGGGTCTTCCTTACTGTAGGGTTAAGGGTTAGGCTTAGAGTTAAAGGTGAAGGTTAGGGTCAGTGTTAAGATTTAGGGTGAGGGTTAACGGTTAGGGTAAACGTTAAGTGTTAGGGTTAGGGATTAGTGATTAGGGTTTTTGGTTAGTGTTAGGGTTAGCGGTTAGGAGTTAGTGTTTTATGAAGGGGTATGGTTAGAATTAGGATTGGGGTTAGAGTTAGGGTGAGGTATAGGGGTTAGGTTTAGGGGTTAGTTTTAGGGTAAAAGGATAGCATTAGGGTTACGGGTTGGGCTTAGGTTTAGGGTTAAAGTTTACTGCTAGGGTTAGGGATAGGTTTCAGGGTTAGCTTTAGGGGTTCTGGTTAGGGTTAGGTGTTAGGTTAGTGTCAGGGTTAGGTCTAGTCGTGAGGGTAAGGTTTAGGGTTAGTTTTAAGAGCCTGGGGCCGGGCGCGGTGGCTCACGCCTGTAATCCTAGCACTCTGGGAGGCCGAGGCGGGTGGATCGCTCGAGGTCAGGAGTTCGAGACCAGCCTGAGCAAGAGTGAAATCCCGTCTCTACTAAAAATAGAAAGAAATTATATGGACAACTAAAATATATATATACAAAAAATTAGCCAGGCATGGTGGCGCATGCCTGTAGTCCCAGCTACTCGGAAGGCTGAGGGCAGTAGGATCGCTTAAGCCCAGGAGTGTGAGGTTGCTGTGAGCTAGGCTGACGCCACGGCACTCACTCTAGCCCGGGCAACAGAGTGAGACTCTATCTCAAAAAAAAAAAAAAAAAAAAAGAGCTAGGGTTAGGTTTAATGGTTAGGATTAGGATTAGGGTTAAGGGATAGGGTAAGGCTTAGGGGTTAGGGTGAAGGGTTAGGGTCAAGGATTAGGGTTTTTTTTAGGCATAGCGTTGGGGTTAGAATAAGGGTTACTGTCAGTGTTAGGGTTGTAGGTAGGGTTACGGTTAGGGTTAGCGGTTTAGAATAAGGGTTAGGGATTAGGTGTCTCAGTGATTACAAGGATATAGGGTTAGAATTATGGGATAGGGGTTGTTCTCAGGAAATGGGTTATGCATTAACGTTAGGATAAGAGGTTAAAGTTAGGCGCACGGTGAGGTTTACGTGTTAAGGGGAGAAATAGGAACAGGGTTGGGTGTTATGTTCAGGGTTAGGGTTATCTGTTAAAGGTATTGTTTATGCTTAGCGCACGGGCCCTGTCTGCGTTAGGCGGGCGGGGAGAGTTTAGGGGGCTGGGATTTTACCCGGGAACCCACTCTATCATACTCTGGGTATGGGCCCGTGGGTTTCATGCAGGACACAGTGGTAGAGCCTCCTTTCACGCATGGCATGGGAGGTTTGCAGGCTTTCTAAACTCTAAGAAAGCAAAAGTCTAAAAATTAGATTTAGGGTTAGGATTTTCGTTACGGTTAAGGATGAAGTTTAGTGTTAGGGTGAGGGCTTAGGGATAGGGATTAGGGTTAGGGTTAAAGGTTACTCTTAGGTTTAACGGTTACACTTTGGTTTAGGGTTGAGGTTTACGGTTAGGGTTAAGATGAGGGGTTAGGGTTAGGTACAGGGTTAGGGTTAAGTGTTAGGTTTAGGGTTGAAGATTAGGATTAGGGTTAGGATTAAAGGTTAGCGTGAGAGTTAACGCTTAGGGTTAAGGTTAAGTGTTAGGGTTTAGGGTTAGGCTTAGGGTTAGGGTTAGTTTTAGGGTTAGAGTTATGTGCTATGGTTTGTGTTAGAGGTTAGGGTTAGGTTTACTGGTGACGGTTAGGGTTACGTTTAGGGGATAGCATTAGGGTTAGGGTTAGGGTTAAGGGATAGGATTAGGGTTAAGTGTTGGGCTTAGGGTTAGGGTTTAGTGTTAGGGTTATCATTAAGGTTTAGGGTTAGGGTCAGGGTTAAATGCCTTGGTGCGGGTAATGGTTAGGGTCAGGGTTAAGTTTTATGGATAGCGTTAGTGTTAAGGGTTACGGGTAGGTTTAGGGTTCAGGGTTAGAGTTAGCATTAGGGCTTAAGGTTAGGATTAGGCGGTAGGTTAGATTTAGGGTTAGATCTAGGCGTTAGGGTAAGGGCTAGCGTTAGGGTTAAGAGATAGGGTTAGGTTTAATGCTTAGGATTAGGGTTAGCGTTTGGGGTTAAAGTAAGTGTTCGGGGTTAGGTTTAAGGATCAAAGGTTAGGGTTATTTTTAGCTGTAGTGTTAGGGTTAGGGATAAGGGATCTCATTAGCATTACGGGTCTTCCTTACTGTAGGGTTAAGGGTTAGGCTTAGAGTTAAATGTTAAGGTTAAGGTCAGTGTTAAGATTTAGGGTCAGGGTTAACGGTTAGGGTAAAGGTTAAGCGTTAGGGTTAGGGATTAGTGATTAGTGTTTTTGGTTAGTGTTAGGGTTAGCGGTTAGGAGTTAGTGTTTTATGAAGGGGTATGGTTAGAATTAGGATTGGGGTTAGAGTTAAGGTGAGGTATAGGGATTAGGTTTAGGGGTTAGTTTTAGGGTAAAAGGATAGGATTAGGGTTACGGGTTGGGCTTAGGTTTAGGGTTAATGTTTACTGCTAGGGTTAGGGATAGGATTCAGGGTTAGCTTTAGGGGTTCTGGTTAGGGTTAGGTGTTAGGTTAGTGTCAGGGTTAGGTCTAGTCGTGAGGGTAAGGTTTAGGGTTAGCTTTAAGAGCTAGGGTTAGGTTTAATGGTTAGGATTAGGATTAGGGTAAAGGGTTAGCATAAGGCTTAGGGGTTAGGGTCAAGGGTTAGGGTATTTGTTAGGCATAGCGTTGGGGTTAGAAGTAAGGGTTACTGTCAGTGTTAGGGTTGTAGGTAGGGTTACGGTTAGGGTTAGCAGTTTAGAATTAGGGTTAGGGATTAGGTGTCACAGTGATGACTAGGAGATAGGGTAGAATTATGGGATAGGGGTTGTTCTCGGGAAATGGGTTATGCATTAACGTTAGGATAAGCGGTTAAAGTTAGGCGCACGGTGAGGTTTACGTGTTAAGGGGAGAAATAGGAACAGGGTTGGGTGTTATGTTCAGGGTTAGGGTTATCTGTTAAAGGTATTGTTTATGCTTAGCGCACGGGCCCTGTCTGCATTAGGCGGGCGGGGGGAGTTTAGGGGGCTGGGATTGTACCCGGGAACCCACTCTATCATACTCTGGGTATGGGCCCGTGGGTTTCATGCAGGACACAGTGGTAGAGCCTCCTTTCACGCATGGCATGGGAGGATTGCAGGCTTTCTAAACTCTAAGAAAGCAAGAAGTCTGAGAATTAGATTTAGGGTTAGGATTATGGTTAGGGTTAAGGATGAAGTTTAGTGTTAGGGTAAGGGCTTAGGGTTAGGGATTAGGGTTAGGGTTAAAGGTTACTCTTAGGTTTAACGGTTACACTTTGGTTTCGGGTTGAGGTTTCCGGTTTGGGTTAAGATGAGGGGTTAGGGTTTGGTATGGTTTTAGGGTTAGGTACAGGGTTAGGGTTAAGTGTTAGGTTTAGGGTTGAAGATTAGGATTAGGGTTAGGATTAAAGGTTAGCATGAGTGTTAACGCTTAGGGTTAAGGTTAAGAGTTAGGGTTTAGGGTTGGGGTTAGGGATAGTGTGAGTTTTAGGGTTAGAGTTATGTGCTAGGGTTTGTGTTAGAGGTTAGGGTGAGGTTTACTGGTGACGGTTAGGGTTACGTTTAGGGGTTAGCATTAGGGTTATGGTTAGGGTTAAGGGATAGGTTTAGGGTTAAGTGTTGAGCTTAGCGTTAGGGATTAGTGTTAGGGTTATCATTAAGGATTAGGGGTAGGGTCAGGTTTAAATGCTTGGGGGCGGGTAATGGTTAGGGTCAGGGTTAAGGTTCACGGATAGGGTTAGTGTTATGGGTTACGGGTAGGTTTAGGGTTCAGGGTTAGAGTTAGCATTAGGGCTTAAGGTTAGGATTAGGCGGTAGGTTAGATTTAGGGTTAGATCTAGGCGTTAGGGTAAGGGCTAGCGTTAGGGTTAAGAGATAGGGTTAGGTTTAATGCTTAGGATTAGGGTTAGGGTTTGGGGTTAAAGTAAGTGTTCGGGGTTAGGTTTAAGGATCAAAGGTTAGGGTTATTTGTAGCTGTAGTGTTAGGGTTAGGGATAATGGATCCCATTAGCATTAAGGGTCTTCCTTACTGTAGGGTTATGGGTTCGGCTTAGAGTTAAAGCTTAAGGATAGGGTCAGTGTTAAGATTTAGGGTGAGGGTTAACGGTTAGGGTAAAGGTTAAGGGTTAGGGTTAGGGATTAGTGATTAGGGTTTTTGGTTAGTGTTAGGGTTAGTGGTTAGGTGTTAGTGTTTTATGAAGGGGTATGGTTAGAATTAGGATTGGGGTTAGAGTTAGGGTGAGGTATAGGGGTTAGGTTTAGGGGTTAGTTTTAGGGTAAAGGATAGGATTAGGGTTACGGGTTGGGCTTAGGTTTAGGGTTAAAGTTTACTGCTAGGGTTAGGGATAGGGTTCAGGGTTAGCTTTAGGGGTTCTGGTTAGGGTTAGGTGTTAGGTTAGTGTCAGGGTTAGGTCTAGTCGTGAGGGTAAGGTTTAGGGTTAGCTTTAAGAGCTAGGGTTAGGTTTAATGTTTAGGATTAGGATTAGGGTTAAGGGTTAGGGTAAAGCTTAGGGGTTAGGGTGAAGGGTTAGGGTCAAGGGTTAGGGTTTTTGTTAGGCATAGCGTTGGGGTTAGAAGTAAGGGTTACTGTCAGTGTTAGGGTTGTAGTTAGGGTTACGGTTAGGGTTAGCGGTTTAGAATTAGGGTTAGGGATTAGGTGTCACTGTGATGACTAGGAGAGAGGGTTAGAATTATGGGATAGGGGTTGTTCTCAGGAAATGGGTTATGCATTAACGTTAGGATAAGAGGTTAAAGTTAGGCGCACGGTGAGGTTTACGTGTTAAGGGGAGAAATAGGAACAGGGTTGGGTGTTATGTTCAGGGTTAGGGTTATCTGTTAAAGGTATCGTTTATGCTTAGCGCACGGGCCCTGTCTGCATTAGGCGGGCGGGAGGAGTTTAGGGGGCTGGGATTGTACCCGGGACCCCACTCTATCATACTCTGGGTATGGGCCCGTGTGTTTCATGCAAGACACAGTGGTAGAGCCTCCTTTCACGCATGGCATGGGAGGATTGCAGGCTTTCTAAACTCTAAGAAAGCAAGAAGTCTCAGAATTAGATTTAGGGTTAGGATTATGGTTAGGGTTAAGGATGAAGTTTAGTGTTAGGGTTAGGGCTTAGGGTTAGGGATTAGTGTTAGGGATAAAGGTTACACTTAAGTTTAATGGTTACACTTTGGTTTCGGGTTGAGGTTTACGGTTAGGGTTAAGATCAGGGGTTAAGGTTAGGTACAGGGTTAGGGTTAAGTGTTAGGTTTAGGGTTGAAGATTAGGATTAGGGTTAGGATTAAAGGTTAGCGTGAGAGTTAACGCTTAGGGTTAAGGTTAAGAGTTAGGGTTTAGGGTTAGGGTTAGGGTTAGGGTTAGTTTTAGGGTTAGAGTTATGTGCTATGGTTTGTGTTAGAGGTTAGGGTTAGGTTTACTGGTGGCGGTTTGGGTTATGTTTAGGGTTTAGCATCACGGTTAGGGTTAGGGTTAGGGTTAAGGGATAGGATTAGGGTTAAGTGTTGGGCTTAGGGTTAGGGTTTAGTGTTAGGGTTATCATTAAGGATTAGGGGTAGGGTCAGGGTTAAATGCTTCGGTGCGTGTAATGGTTAGGGTGAGGGTTAAGGTTCACGGATAGGGTTAGTGTTAAGGGTTACGGGTAGGTTTAGGGTTCAGCGTTAGAGTTAGCATTAGGGCTTAAGGTTAGGATTAGGCGGTAGGTTAGATTTAAGGTTAGATCTAGGCGTTAGGGTAAGGGCTAGCGTTAGGGTTAAGAGATAGGGTTGGGTTTAATGCTTAGGATTAGGGTTAGGGTTTGGGGTTAAAGTAAGTGTTAGGGGTTAGGTTTAAGGATCAAAGGTTAGGGTTATTTTTAGCTGTAGTGTTAGGGTTAGGGATAAGGGATACCATTAGCATTAAGGGTCTTCCTTACTGTAGGGTTAAGGGATAGGCTTAGAGTTAAAGGTGAAGGTTAGGGTCAGTGGTAAGACTTAGGGTGAGGGTTAACGGTTAGGGTAAAGGTTAAGTGTTAGGGTTAGGGATTAGTGATTAGGGTTTTTGGTTAGTGTTAGGGTTAGCGGTTAGGAGTTCGTGTTTTATGAAGGGGTATGGTTAGAATTAGGATTGGGGTCAGAGTTAGGGTGAGGTATAGGGGTTAGGTTTAGGGATTAGTTTTAGGGTAAAAGGATAGGATTAGGGTTACGGGTTGGGCTTAGGTTTAGGGTTAAAGTTTACTGCTAGGGTTAGGGATAGGGTTCAGGCTTAGGTTTAAGGGTTCTGGTTAGGGTTAGGTGTTAGGTTAGTGTCAGGGTTAGGTCTAGTCGTGAGGGTAAGGTTTAGGGTTAGCTTTAAGAGCTAGGGTTGGGTTTAATGGTTAGGATTAGGATTAGGGTTAAGGGTTAGAGTAAGGCTTAGGGGTTAGGGTGAAGGGTTAGGGTCAAGGGTTAGGGTTTTTGTTAGGCATAGCGTTGGGGTTAGAAGTAAGGGTTACTGTCAGTGTTAGGGTTGTAGTTAGGGTTACGATTAGGGTTAGCGGTTTAGAATTAGGGTTAGGGATTAGGTGTCACAGTGATGACTAGGATATAGCATTAGAATTATGGGATAGGGGTTGTTCTAAGGAAATGGGTTATGCATTAACGTTAGGATAAGCGGTTAAAGTTAGGCGCACGGTGAGGTTTACGTGTTAAGGGGAGAAATAGGAACAGGGTTGGGTGTTATGTTCAGGGTTAGGGTTATCTGTTAAAGGTATTGTTTATGCTTAGCGCACGGGCCCTGTCTGCATTAGGCGGGCGGGGGGAGTTTAGGGGGCTGGGATTGTACCCGGGAACCCACTCTATCATACTCTGGGTATGGGCCCGTGGGTTTCATGCAGGACACAGTGGTAGAGCCTCCTTTCACGCATGGCATGGGAGGATTGCAGGCTTTCTATACTCTAAGAAAGCAAGAAGTCTGAGAATGAGATTTAGGGTTAGGATTATGGTTAGGGTTAAGGATGAAGTTTAGTGTTAGGGTGAGGGCTTAGGGTTAGGGATTAGGGTTAGGGTTAAAGGTTACTCTTAGGTTTAACGGTTACACTTTGGTTTAGGGTTGAGGTTTACGGTTAGGGTTAAGATGAGGGGTTAGGGTTTGGTACAGGGTTAGGGTTAAGTGTTAGGTTTAGGGTTGAAGATTAGGATTAGGGTTAGGATTAAAAGTTAGCGTGAGAATTAATGCTTAGGGTTAAGGTTAAGAGTTAGGGTTTAGGGTCAGGGTTAGGGTTAGGGTTAGTTTTAGGGTTAGAGTTATGTGCTATGGTTTGTGTTAGAGGTTAGGGTTAGGTTTACTGGTGACTGTTAGGGTTACGTTTAGGGGTTAGCATTAGGGTTAGGGTTAGGGTTAAGGGATAGGATTAGGGTTAAGTGTTGGGCTTAGGGTTAGGGTTTAGTGTTAGGGTTATCATTAAGGATTAGCGGTAGGGTCAGGGTTAAATGCTTGGGTGCGGCTAATGGTTAGGGTCAGGGTTAAGGTTCACGGATAGGGTTAGTGTTAAGGGTTACGGGTAGGTTTATGGTTCAGGGTTAGAGTTAGCATTAGGGCTTAAGGTTAGGATTAGGCGGTAGGTTAGATTTAGGGTTAGATCTAGGCGTTAGGGTAAGGGCTAGCGTTAGGGTTAAGAGATAGGGTTAGGTTTAATGCTTAGGATTAGGGTTAGGGTTTGGGGTTAAAGTAAGTGTTAGGGGTTAGGTTTAAGGATCAAAGGTTAGGGTTATTTTTAGCTGTAGTGTTAGGGTTAGGGATAAGGGATCCCATCAGCATTAAGGGTCTTCCTTACTGTAGGGTTAAGGGTTAGGCTTAGAGTTAGAGGTTAAGGTTAGGGTCAGTGTTAGGATTTAGGGTAAGGGTTAACGGTTAGGGTAAAGGTTAAGCGTTAGGGTTAGGGATTAGTGATTAGGGTTTTTGGTTAGTGTTAGGGTTAGCGGTTAGGAGTTCGTGTTTTATCAAGGGGTATGGTTAGAATTAGGATTGGGGTTAGAGTTAGGGTGAGGTATAGGGGTTAGGTTTAGGGGTTAGTTTTGGGGTAAAAGGATAGGATTAGGGTTACGGGTTGGGCTTAGGTTTAGGGTTAAAGTTTACTGCTAGGGTTAGGGATAGTGTTCAGGTTTAGCTTTAGGGGTTCTGGTTAGGGTTAGGTGTTAGGTTAGTGTCAGGGTTAGGTCCATTCGTGAGGGTAAGGTTTAGGGTTAGCTTTAAGAGCTAGGGTTAGGTTTAATGTTTAGGATTAGGATTAGGGTTAAGGGTTAGGGTAAGGCTTAGGGGTTAGGGTGAAGGGTTAGGGTCAAGGGTTAGGGTTTTTGTTAGGCATAGCGTTGGGGTTAGAAGTAAGGGTTACTGTCAGTGTTAGGGTTGTAGGTAAGGTTACGGTTAGGGTTAGCGGTTTAGAATTAGGGTTAGGGATTAGGTGTCACAGTGATGACTAGGAGATAGGGTTAGAATTATGGGATAGGGGTTGTTCTCCGGAAATGTGTTATGCATTAACGTTAGGATAAGAGGTTAAAGTTAGGCGCACGGTGAGGTTTACGTGTTAAGGGGAGAAATAGGAACAGGGTTGGGTGTTATGTTCAGGGTTAGGGTTATCTGTTAAAGGTATTGTTTATGCTTAGCGCACGGGCCCTGTCTGCATTAGGCGGGCGGGAGGAGTTTAGGGGGCTGGGATTGTACCCGGGAACCCACTCTATCATACTCTGGGTATGGGCCCGTGGGTTTCATGCAGGACACAGTGGTAGAGCCTCCTTTCACGCATGGCATGGGAGGATTGCAGGCTTTCTATACTCTAAGAAAGCAAGAAGTCTGAGAATTAGATTTAGGGTTAGGATTATGGTTAGGGTTAAGGATGAAGTTTAGTGTTAGGGTGAGGGCTTAGGGTTAGGGATTAGGGTTAGGGTTAAAGGTTACTCTTAGGTTTAACGGTTACACTTTGGTTTCGGGTTGAGGTTTACGGTTAGGGTTAAGATGAAGGGTTAGGGTTTGGTACAGGGTTAGGGTTAAGTGTTAGGTTTAGGGTTGAAGATTAGGATTAGGGTTAGGATTAAAGGTTAGCGTGAGAGTTAACGCTTAGTATTAAGTTTAAGTGTTAGGGTTTAGGGTTAGGGTTAGGGTTAGTTTTAGGGTTAGAGTTATGTGCTGTGGTTTGTGTTAGAGGTTAAGGTTAGGTTTACTGGTGACGGTTAGGGTTACGTTTAGGGGTTAGCATTAGGGTTAGGGTTAGGGTTAGGGTTAAGGGATAGGATTAGGGTTAAGTGTTGGGCTTAGGGTTAGGGTTTAGTGTTAGGTTTATCATTAAGGATTAGGGGTAGGGTCAGGGTTAAATGCTTGGGTACGGGTAATGGTTAGGGTCAGGGTTAAGGTTCACGGATAGGGTTAGTGTTAAGGGTTACGGGGAGGTTTAGGGTTCAGGGTTAGAGTTAGCATTAGGGCTTAAGTTTAGGATTAGGCGGTAGGTTAGATTTAGGGTTAGATCTAGGCGTTAGGGTAAGGGCTAGCGTTAGGGTTAAGAGATAGGGTTAGGTTTAATGCTTAGGATTAGGGTTAGGGTTTGGGGTTAAAGTAAGTGTTAGTGGGTTAGGTTTAAGGATCCAAGGTTAGGGTTATTTTTAGCTGTAGTGTTAGGGTTAGGGATAAGGGATCCCATTAGCATTAAGGGTCTTCCTTACTGTAGGGTTAAGGGTTAGGCTTAGAGTTAAAGGTTCAGGTTAGGGTCAGTGTTAAGATTTAGGGTGAGGGTTAACTGTTAGGGTAAAGGTTAAGCGTTAGGGTTAGGGATTAGTGATTAGGGTTTTTGGTTAGTGTTAGGGTTAGCGGTTAGGAGTTAGTGTTTTATGAAGGGGTATGGTTAGAATTAGGATTGGGGTTAGAGTTAGGGTGAGGTATAGGGGTTTGGTTTAGGGGTTAGTTTTAGGGTAAAAGGATAGGATTAGGGTTACGGGTTAGGCTTAGGTTTAGGGTTAAAGTTTAGTGCTGGGGTTAGGGATAGGGTTCAGGGTTAGCTTTAGGGGTTCTGGTTAGTGTTAGGTGTTAGGTTAGTGTCAGGGTTAGGTCCAGTCGTGAGGGTAAGGTTTAGCGTTACCTTTAAGAGCTAGGGTTAGGTTTAATGGTTAGGATTAGGGTTAGGGTTAAGGGTTAGCGTAAGGCTTAGGGGTTAGGGTGAAGGGTTAGGGTCAAGGGTTAGGGTTTTTGTTAGGCATAGCGTTGGGGTTAGAAGTAAGGGTTACTCTCAGTGTTAGGGTTGTACGTAGGGTTAGAGTTAGGGTTAGCGGTTTAGAATTAGGGCTAGGGATAGGTGTCACAGTGATGACTAGGAGATAGGGTTAGAATTATGGGATAGGGGTTGTTCTCAGGAAATCGGTTATGCATTAACGTTAGGATAAGAGGTTAAAGTTAGGCGCACGGTGAGGTTTACGTGTTAAGGGGAGAAATAGGAACAGGGTTGGGTGTTATGTTCAGGGTTAGGGTTATCTGTTAAAGGTATTGTTTATGCTTAGCGCACGGGCCCTGTCTGCATTAGGCGGGCGGGGGGAGTTTAGGGGGCTGGGATTGTACCCGGGAACCCACTCTATCATACTCTGGGTATGGGCCCATGGGTTTCATGCAGGACACAGTGGTAGAGCCTCCTTTCACGCATGGCATGGGAGGATTGCAGGCTTTCTAAACTCTAAGAAAGAAAGAAGTCTGAGAATTAGATTTAGGGTTAGCATTATGGTTAGGGTTAAGGATGAAGTTTAGTGTTAGGGTGAGGGCTTAATGTTAGGGATTAGGGTTAGGGTTAAAGGTTACTCTTAGGTTTAACGGTTACAGTTCGGTTTAGGGTTGAGGTTTACGGTTAGAGTTAAGATGAGGGGTTAGGGTTTGGTAGACATTTAGGGTTAAGTGTTAGGTTTAGGGTTGAAGATTAGGATTAGGGTTAGGATTAAAGGTTAGCGTGAGAGTTAACGCTTAGGGTTAAGGTTAAGAGTTAGGGTTTACAGTTAGGCTTCGGGTTAGATTTAGGGTTAGAGTTATGTGCTATGGTTTGTGTTAGGGGTTAGGGTTAGGTTTACTGTTCACGGTTAGGGTTGGGTTTATGGGTTAGCATTAGGATTAGGGATTATGTTTAGGGTAAGGGTCTAGAGTTCATGTTGGGCTTTAGGCTCGGGGCTTAGTTTCAGGGTCATGGGTTAGCGTTGGTGGTAGGGCTTAACTTTAGCGGTCAGTTTAAGGGCACAGGACCTGGTTAATCTACGGTGAGAGGGGTGCGGTCGGAGTCACCACGAAAGCACAACATCATTCCCTGGGCCTTGGGACAGGACCTCCATGCAGGACTCAGGCGGAGCCTCATCTCACACATGGCATGGCTGTATTGTAGGCTTGCTTCACTCTGGGAATGGAAGTAGTGTGAGAATTAGGGTTGGGGTTGGGGTTAGGGTTTTTCGTGTTAGGGGTTAGGTTTCGAGTCAGGGTTAGGTGCTAGTGATTAGTGGTTAGGGTTAGAGTTAGTGTTAGGGGTAAGGAGTTAATTCTGGGTTAGGGGGCCAGGGTAAGGTTTAGGGTTGGAGTTAGCGTTAGGGTTAGGGGTTAGGGTTAAGGGATAGGGTTAGGATTCAGGGTGAGGGTTAGAGGGTTAACAGTTGGGGTTAGGCTTAGGGGTTAGGGATAGTGTTAGGGTTAAGGGTTAGGAGCTTGGTTCAGGTTTAAGGTTAGCATTAGGGGTTGGGGTTAGTGTTAACTGTAGGTCACTGTTGGGGTTAGATCTCTAGGCATTAGGGTAAAGGTTAGGGTTAGGGTTAAGAGTTAGGGTTCTGTTTAATGGTTAGGATTGGGAATAGGTTAAGGGTTAGGGTTAAGGTTGGGGTTATGACGAAGGATCAACGGTTAGGGTTACTTTTAGGCGTAGGGTTAGGGTAAGGGGTTAGGGTTAGTGTTAGTGTTGTTGGTCGGGTTAAGGTTAGGGTTGGCGCTTCAGAATTAGGGATTAGGTGTTACGGTTATAGCTAGGAGGTAGGGTTATAATGACGGTATAGGGCTTGTTCTCAGGGTGTCATGCATTAACGTTAAGATATGGGGTTAAAGTTAGGGTTATGGTGAGGTTTATCTGTTAAGGTGAGCAGTAGGATCAGGGTTAGGTGTTATGTTGTGGGTTAGGCTTATGGGTGAGGGGTAGGGTTTATGCTTAGGGCACGGGCCCTGTATGCCCTAGGAGCAAAGTTAGGTGTCTGTGATGGTCGCTGGGAACCCACTCTACCGCACGCAGTGTATGGGCCTCTGGGTTTCATGCAGGACACTGTGGCAGAGCCTCCTTTCTCGCATGGCGTGGGAGGATTGCAGGCTTTCTAAACTCTAAGAAAGCAAGAACTCTGAGAATTAGATGTAGGGTTAGGGTTATGGTTAGGGTTAAGGATGAAGTTTAGTGTTAGGGTGAGGGCTTAGGCTTAGGGATTATGGTTAGGGTTAAAGGTTACTCTTAGATTTAACGGTTACACTTTGGTTTAGGGTTGAGGTTTAAGGTTAGGGTTAAGATGAGGGGTTAGGGTTTGGTACAGGGTTAGGGTTAAGTGTTAGGTTTAGGGTGGAAGATTAGGATTAGGGTTAGGATTAAAAGTTAGCGTGAGAGTTAACGCTTAGGGTTAAGGTTAAGAGTTAGGGTTTAGGGTTAGGGTTAGGGTTAGGGTTAGTTTTAGGGTTAGAGTTATGTGCTATGGTTTGTGTTAGAGGTTAGTGTTAGGTTTACTGTTCACGGTTAGGGTTACGTTTAGGGGTTAGCATTAGGGTTAGGGTTAGGGTTAGGGTTAAGGGATAGGATTAGGGTTAAGTGTTGGGCTTAGGGTTAGGGTTTAGTGTTAGGGTTATCATTAAGGATTAGGGTTAGGGTCAGGGTTAAATGCTTGGTTGCGGGTAATGGTTAGGGTCAGGGTTAAGGTTTACGGATAGGGTTCGTGTTAAGGGTTACGGGTAGGTTTAGGGTTCAGGGTTAGCGTTGACATTAGGGCTTAAGGTTAGGATTAGGCGGGAGGTTAGATTTAGGGTTAGAACTAGGCGTTAGGGTAAGGGCTAGGGTTAGGGTTAAGAGATAGGGTTAGGTTTAATGCTTAGGATTAGGGTTAGGGTTTGGGGTTAAAGTAATTGTTAGGGGTTAGGTTTAAGGATCAAAGGTTAGGGTTATTTTTAGCTGTAGTGTTAGGGTTAGGGATAAGGGATCCCATTAGCATTAAGGGTCTTCCTTACTGTAGGGTTAAGGGTTAGGCTTAGAGTTAAAGGTTAAGGTTAGGGTCAGTGTTAAGAATTAGGGTGAGGGTTAACGGTTAGGGTAAAGGTTAAGCGTTAGGGTTAGGGATTAGCGATTAGGGTTTTTGGTTAGTGTTAGGGTTAGAGGTTAGGAGTTCGTGTTTTATGAAGGGGTATGGTTAGAATTAGGATTGGGGTTAGAGTTAGGGTTAGGTATAGGGGTTAGGTTTAGGGGTTAGTTTTAGGGTAAAAGGATAGGATTAGGGTTACGGGTTGGGCTTAGGTTTAGGGTTAAAGTTTACTGCTAGGGTTAGGGATAGGGTTCAGGGTTAGCTTTAGGGGTTCTGGTTAGGGTTAGGTGTTAGGTTAGTGTCAGGGTTAGGTCTAGTCGTGAGGGTAAGGTTTAGGGTTAGCTTTAAGAGCTAGGGTTAGGTTTAATGGTTAGGATTAGGATTAGGGTTAAGGGTTAGAGTAAGGCTTAGGGGTTTGGGTGAAGGGTTAGGGTTTTTGTTAGGCATAGCGTTGGGGTTAGAAGTAAGGGTTACTGTCAGTGTTAGGGTTGTAGGTAGGGTTCCGGTTATGGTTAGCGGTTTAGAATTAGGGTTAGGGATTAGCTGTTCCAGTGATGACTAGGAGATAGGGTTAGAATTATGGGATAGGGGTTGTTCTCAGGGAATGGGTTATGCATTAACGTTAGGATAAGAGGTTAAAGTTAGGCTCATGGTGAGGTTTACGTGTTAAGGGGAGAAATAGGAACAGGGTTGCGTGTTATGTTCAGGGTTAGGGTTATCTGTTAAAGGTATTGTTTATGCTTAGCACACGGGCCCTGTCTGCATTAGGCGGGCGGGGGTAGTTTAGAGGGCTGGGATTGTACCCGGGAACCCACTCTATCATACTCTGGGTATGGGCCCGTGGGTTTCATGCAGGACACAGTGGTAGAGCCTCCTTTCACGCATGGCATGGGAGGATTTCAGGCTTTCTAAACTCTAAGAAAGCAAGAAGTCTGAGAATTAGATTTAGGGTTAGGATTATGGTTAGGATTAAGGATGAAGTTTAGTGTTAGGGTGAGGGCTTAAGGTTAGGGATTAGGGTTAGGGTTAAAGGTTACTCTTAGGTTTAACGGTTACAGTTCAGTTTAGGGTTGAGGTTTACGGTTAGGGTTAAGATGAGGGGTTAGGGTTTGGTAGACGTTTACGGTTAAGTGTTAGGTTTAGGGTTGAAGATTAGGATTAGGGTTAGGATTAAAGGTTAGCGTGAGAGTTAACGCTCAGGGTTTACTGTTAGGGTTAGGGTTAGTTTTAGGGTTAGAGTTATGTGCTATGGTTTGTGTTAGAGATTAGGGTTAGGTTTACCGTTCACGGTTAGGGTTACGTTTAGGGTTTAGCATTAGAGTTAAGGTTAGGGTTAAGGGATAGGATTAGGGTTAAGTGTTAGGTTTAGGGTTGAAGATTAGGATTAGGGTTAGGATTAAAGGTTAGCATGAGATTTAACGCTTAGGGATAAGGTTTAGAGTTAGGGTTTACTGTTAGGGTTAGGGTTAGTTTTAGGGTTAGAGTTATGTGCTATGGTTTGTGTTAGAGGTTAGGGTTAGGTTTACTGTTCACGGTTAGGGTTACGTTTAAGGTTTAGCATTAGGGTTAGGGATTAGTTTTAGGGTAAGGGTTTAGAGTTAGTGTTGGGCTTCAGGCTCGGGGCTTCGGTTCAGGGTCAGGGGTTAGGGTCGGTGGTACGGCCTAGCTTTAGCAGTGAGTTAAAGGGCACAACACCTGGTTAATCTAAGGTGAGAGGGGTGCGGTCGAAGTCATCACGAAAGCACAACATCATTCCCTGGGCCTTGGGACAGGACCTACATGCAGGACTCAGTCGGAGCCTCATCTCACACATGGCATGGCTGTATTGTAGGCTTCCTTCACTCTGGGAATGGAAGTAGTGTGAGAATTAGGGTTGGGGTTGGGGTTAGGGATTTCGAGTTAGGGGTTAGGTTTCGAGTCAGGGTTAGGTGCTAGGGATTAGTGGTTAGGGTTAGAGTTAGTGTTAGGGGTTAGGTGTTAAGTCTGGGTTAGGGGGCCAGGGTAAGGTTTAGGGTTGGAGTTAGCGTTAGGTTTAGCGGTTAGGGTTAAGGGAGAGGGTTAGGTATCAGGGTGAGGGTTAGAGGGTTAACAGTTGGGGTTAAGCTTAGGGGTTAGGGATAGTGTTAGAGTTAAGGGTTAGAAGTATGGTTCAGGTTTATGTTTAGCATTAGGGGTTGGGGTTAGTGTTAACTGTAGGTCAGTGTTGGGGTTAAATCTCTAGGCATTAGGGTAAAGGTTAGGGTTAGGGTTAAGTGTTAGGGTTATGTTTAACGGTTAGGATTGGGAATAGGGTTAAGGGTTAGGGTTAAGGTTAGGGGTTATGACTAAGGATCAACCGTTAGGGTTACTTTTAGGCGTAGGTTTAGGGTAAGAGGTTAGGGTTAGTGTTAGTGTTGTTGGTCGGGTTAAGGTTAGGGTTGGCATTTCAGAATTAGGGATTAGGTGTTACGGTTATGGCTAGGAGTTAGGGTTAGAATGACGGTATAGGGCTTGTTCTCAGGGTGTCATGCATTAACGTTAAGATATCGCGTTAAAGTTAGGGTTACGGTGAGGTTTACCTGTTAAGGTGAGCAGTAGGATCAGGGTTATTTGTTATGTTCTGGGTTAGGCTTATGGTTGAATGGTAGGGTTTACGCTTAGGGCACGGGCCCTGTATGCCCTAGGAGGCAAAGTTAGGTGTCTGTGATGGTCGCTGGGAACCCACTCTATCGTACGCAGTGTATGGGCCTCTGGGTTTTAGTCAGGACACTGGCAGAGCGTCCTTTCACGCATGGCATGGGAGGATTGCAGGCTTTCTAAACTCTAAGAAAGCAAGAAGTCTGAGAATTAGATTTAGGGTTAGGATTATGGTTAGGGTTAAGAATGAAGTTTAGTGTTAGGGTGAGGGCTTAGGGTTAGGGATTAGGGTTAGGGTTAAAGGTTACTCTTAGATTTAACAGTTACACTTTGGTTTAGGGTTGAGGTTTACGGTTAGGGTAAAGATGAGGGGTTAGGGTTTGGTACAGGGTTAGGGTTAAGTGTTAGGTTTAGGGTTAAAGATTAGGATTAGGGTTAGGATTAAAGGTTAGCGTGAGAGTTAACGCTTAGGGTTAAGGTTAAGAGTTAGCGTTAGCGTTAGGGTTAGGGTTAGTTTTAGGGTTAGAGTTATGTGCCATGGTTTGTGTTAGAGGTTAGGATTAGGTTTACTGTTCACGGTTAGGGTTACGTTTAGGGGTAGCATTAGGGTTAGAGTTAGGGTTAGGGTTAAGGGATAGGATTAGGGTTAAGTGTTGAGCTTAGGGTTAGGGTTTAGTGTTAGGGTTATCGTTAAGGATTAGGGTTAGGGTCAGGGTTAAATGTTTGGGTGCGGGTAATGGTTAGGGTCAGGGTTAAGGTTTATAGATAGGGTTAGTGTTAAGGGTTACGGGTAGGTTTAGGGTTCAGGGTTTAGAGTTAGCATTAGGGCTTAAGGTTAGGATTAGGTGGTAGGTTAGATTTAGGGTTAGATCTAGGCGTTAGAGTAAGGGTTAAGAGATAGGGTTAGGTTTAATGCTTAGGATTAGGGTTAGGGTTTGGGGTTAAGTGTGAGGGGTTAGGTTTAAGGATCAAAAGTTAGGGTTATTTTTAGCTGTAGTGTTAGGTTTAGGGATAAGGGATAAGATTGGCGTAAGGGTTTTTCTTACTGTTAGGATTAAGGGTCAGGCTTAGATTAAAGGTTAAGGTTAGGGTCAGTGTTAAGGGTTAGGGTGAGGGTTAACGGTTACGGTAAAGGTTAAGCGTTAGTGTTAGGGATTAGCGATTAGGGTTTTTGGTAAGTGTTAGGTTTAAGAGTTCGTGTTTTACGAAGGGGTATGGTTAGAATTAGGATTGGGGTTAGTGTTAGGGTTAGGTTTAGGGGTTAGGCTTAGGGTAAAAGGATAGGATTAGGGTTAAGGGTTGGGATCAGGTTTAGGGTTAAAGTTTAGTGTTCTGGTTAATGTTTAGTGTTATGGTCCAGTTTAAGTGTTAGGTTGAGGGTTAACGGTTAGGATTAGGCTTAGAGGTTGGGGATATAGTGAGGGTTCAGTGTTAGGGTTAGGTTTAGGGTTCAGGGTTAGGGTTAGCTTTAGGGGTTATGGTTAGGGTTAGGTGTTAGGTTAGTGTCAGGGTTCGGTCTAGTCGTGAGGGTAAGGTTTAGGGTTTGCTTTAAGCGCTAGGGTTAGGTTTAATGTTTAGGATTAGGATTAGGGTTAATGGTTAGGGTAAGGCTTAGGGGTTAGGGTGAAGGGTTAGGGTTTTTGTTAGGCATAGAGTTGGGGTTAGAAGTAAGGGTTACAGTCAGTGTTAGGGTTGTAGGTAGGGTTACGGTTAGGGTTAGCGGTTTAGAATTAGGGTTAGGGATTAGGTGTTACAGTTATGACTAGGAGATAGGGTTAGAATTATGGGATAGGGGTTGTTCTCAGGGAATGGGTTATGCATTAACGTTAGGATAAGAGGTTAAAGTTAGGCTCATGGTGAGGTTTACGTGTTAAGGGGAGAAATAGGAACAGGGTTTGGTGTTATGTTCAGGGTTAGGGTTATCTGTTAAAGGTATTGTTTATGCTTAGCGCACGGGCCCTGTCTGCATTAGGCGGGCGGGGGGAGTTTAGGGGGCTGGGATTGTACCCGGGAACCCACTCTATCATACTCTGGGTATGGGCCCGTGGGTTTCATGCAGGACACAGTGGTAGAGCCTCCTTTCACGCATGGCATGGGAGGATTGCAGGCTTTCTAAACTCTAAGAAAGGAAGAAGTCTTATAATTTGATTTTAGGTTTAGGTTTATGGATAGGTTTAAGGATAAATTTTAGTGTTAGTGTGAGGGCTTAGGGTTAGGGATTAGAGTTAGGGTTAAAGGTTACTCTTAGATTTAATGGTTACACTTTGGTTTAGGGTTGAGGTTTACGGTTAGGGTTGAGATGAGGGGTTAGAGTGTGGTACAGGGTTATGGTTAAGTGTTAGTTTTAGGGTTGAAGATTAGGATTAGGGTTAGGATTAAAGGTTAGCATGAGAGTGAACGCTTAGTGTTAAGGTTAAGAGTTAGGGTTTAGGGCCGGGCGCGGTGGCTCACGCCTGTAATCCTACCACTCTGGGAGGCCGAGGTGGGTGGATCGTTTGAGCTCAGGAGTTCAAGACCAGACTGAGCAAGAGCGAGACCCCATCTGTACTAAAAATAGAAAGAAATTATATGGACAGCTAAAAATATATATAGAAAAAAATTAGCCGGGCATGGTGGCGCATGCCTGTAGTCCCAGTTGCTCGGGAGGCTGAGACAGGAGGATTCCTTGAGCTCAGGAGTCTGAGGTTGCTGTGAGCTAGGCTGATGCCACGGCACTCACTCTATCTTGGGCAACAGAGTGAGACTCTCTCAAAAAAAAAAAAAAAAAAAAAAAGATTTAGGGTTTAGGGTTATGGTTAGGGTTAGGGTTAGTTTTAGGGTTAGAGTTATGTGCTATGGTTTATGTTAGAGGTTAGGGTTAGGTTTACTGTTCACGGTTAGGGTTGGGTTTAGGGGTTAGCATTAGGGTTAGGGATTAGCTTTAGGGTAAGGGTCTAGAGTTAATGTTGGGCTTTAGGCTCGGGGCTTAGGTTCAGGGTCAGGGGTTAGCGTTGGTGGTAGGGCTTAGCTTTAGCGGTCAGTTTAAGGGCACAGGACCTGGTTAATCTACGGTGAGAGGGGTGCGGTCGGAGTCACCACGAAAGCACAACATCATTCCCTGGGCCTTGGGACAGGACCTCCATGCAGGACTCAGGCGGAGCCTCATCTCACACATGGCATGGCTGTATTGTAGGCTTGCTTCACTCTAGGAATGGAAGTAGTGTGAGAATTAGGGTTGGTGTTGGGGTTAGGGTTTTTCGTGTTAGGGGTTAGGTTTCGAGTCAGGGTTAGGTGCTAGGGATTAGTGGTTAGGGTTAGAGTTAGTGTTAGGGGTAAGGTGTTAAGTCTGGGTTAGGGGGCCAGGGTAAGGTTTAGGGTTGGAGTTAGCGTTAGGGTTAGGGGTTAGGGTTAAGGGATAGGGTTAGGATTCAGGGTGTGGGGTAGAGGGTTAGCAGTTGGGGTTAGGCCTAGGGGTTAGGGATACTGTTAGGGTTAAGGGTTAGGAGCTTGGTTCAGGTTTAAGGTTAGCATTAGGGGTTGGGGTTAGTGTTAACTGTAGGTCAGTGTTGGGGTTAGATCTCTAGGCATTAGGGTAAAGGTTAGGGTTAGGGTTAAGAGTTAGGGTTCTGTTTAATGGTTAGGATTGGGAATAGGTTAAGGGTTAGGGTTAAGGTTAGGGTTTATGACTAAGGATCAACGGTTAGGGTTACTTTTAGGCGTAGGATTAGGGTAAGGGGTTAGGGTTAGTGTTAGTGTTGTTGGTCGGGTTAAGGTTAGGGTTGGCGTTTCAGAATTAGGGATTAGGTGTTACGGTTATAGCTAGGAGGTAGGGTTATAATGACGGTATAGGGCTTGTTCTCAGGGTGTCATGCATTAACGTTAAGATATGGGGTTAAAGTTAGGGTTATGGTGAGGTTTACCTGTTAAGGTGAGCAGTAGGATCAGGGTTAGGTGTTATGTTTTGGGTTAGGCTTATGGGTGAGGGGTAGGGTTTATGTTTAGGGCACGGGCCCTGTATGCTCTAGGAGGCAAAGTTAGGTGTCTGGGATGGTCGCTGGGAACCCACTCTACCACACGCAGTGTATGGGCCTCTGGGTTTCATGCAGGACACTGTGGCAGAGCCTCCTTTCACGCATGGCGTGGGAGGATTGCAGGCTTTCTAAACTCTAAGAAAGCAAGAAGTCTGAGAATTAGATTTAGGGTTAGGGTTATGGTTAGGGTTAAGGATGAAGTTTAGTGTTAGGGTGAGGGCTTAGGCTTAGGGATTACGGTTAGGGTTAAAGGTTACTCTTAGATTTAACGGTTACACTTTGGATTAGGGTTGAGGTTTAAGGTTAGGGTTAAGATGAGGGGTTAGGGTTTGGTACAGGGTTAGGGTTAAGTGTTAGGTTTAGGGTTGAAGACTAGGATTAGAGTTAGGATTAAAAGTTAGCGTGAGAGTTAACACTTAGGGTTAAGGTTAAGAGTTAGGGTTTAGGGTTAGGGTTAGGGTTAGGGTTAGTTTTAGGGTTAGAGTTATGTGCTATGGTTTGTGTTAGAGGTTAGGGTTAGGTTTACTGTTCACGGTTAGGGTTACGTTTAGCGGTTAGCATTAGGGTTAGGGTTAGGGTTAGGGTTAAGGGATAGGATTAGGGTTAAGTGTTGGGCTTAGGGTTAGGGTTTAGTGTTAGGGTTATCATTAAGGATTAGGGTTAGGGTCAGGGTTAAATGCTTGGGTGCGGGTAATGGTTAGGGTCAGGGTTAAGGTTCACGGATAGGGTTACTGTTAAGGGTAACAGGTAGGTTTAGGGTTCAGGGTTAGCGTTAGCATTAAGGCTTAAGGTTAGGATTAGGCGGTAGATTAGATTTAGGGTTAGATCTAGGCGTTAGGGTAAGGGCTAGGGTTAGGGTTAAGAGATAGGGTTAGGTTTAATGCTTAGGATTAGGGTTAGGGTTTGGGGTTAAAGTAATTGTTAGGGGTTAGGTTTAAGGATCAAAGGTTAGGGTTATTTTTAGCTGTAGTGTTAGGGTTAGGCATAAGGGACCCCATTAGCAATAAGGGTCTTCCTTACTGTAGGGTTAAGGGTTAGGCTTAGAGTTAAAGGTTAAGGTTAGGGTCAGTGTTAAGAATTAGGGTGAGGGTTAACGGGTAGGGTAAAGGTTAAGCATTAGGGTTAGGGATTAGTGATTAGGGTTTTTGGTTAGTGTTAGGGTTAGCGGTTAGGAGTTAGTGTTTTATGAATGGGTATGGTTAGAATTAGGATTGGGGTTAGAGTTAGGGTTAGGTATAGGGGTTAGGTTTAGGGGTTAGTTTTAGGGTAAAAGGATAGGATTAGGGTTACGGGTTGGGCTTAGTTTTAGGGTTAAAGTTTACTGCTAGGGTTAGGGATAGGGTTCAGGGTTAGCTTTAGGCGTTCTGGTTAGTGTTAGGTGTTAGGTTAGTGTCAGGGTTAGGTCTAGTCGTGAGGGTAAGGTTTAGGGTTAGCTTAAGAGCCAGGGTTAGGTTTAATGGTTAGGATTAGCATTACGGTTAAGGGTTCAGGTAATGCGTAGTGGTTAGGGTGAAGGGTGAAGTGTTAGGGCTTTTGTTAGGCATAGCGTTCGGGTTAGAACTAAGGGTTCCTGTCAGTGTTAGGGTTGTAGGCAGCGTTATGGTTAGGCTTAGCGGTTGAGAATTAGGGTTAGGGATTAGGTGTTACACTTATGACTAGGAGATAGGGTTAGAATTATTGGATAGGGGATGTTCTCAGGGAATGGTTTATGTATTAACGTTACGATAAGTGGTTAAAATTAGGCTCATGGTGAGGTTTACGTGTTAAGGGGAGAAATAGGAACAGGGTTAGGTGCTATGTTCAGGGTTAGGGTTATCTGTTAAAGGTATTGTTTATGCTTAGCGCATGGGCCCTGTCTGCATGAAGCTGGGGGGAGGTTAGGGGGCTGGCATTGTCACGGGGAACCCGCTGTATCGGAGTCTGGGTATGGGCCCGTGGTTTTCATGCAGGACACAGTGGTAGAGCCTCCTTTCCCACATGGCATGGGAGGATTGCAGGCTTTCTAAACTCTAAGAAAGCAAGAAGTCTGAGAATTAGATTTAGGGTTAGGATTATGGTTAGGGTTCAGGATGAAGTGTAGTGTTATGGTGACGGGATAGGGTTACAGATTAGGGTTACGGTTTAAGGTTACTCTTAGGTTTAACAGTTATAGTTCGTTTTAGTGTTGAGGTTTGCGGATAGGGTTAAGATGAGGGGTTAGGGTTTGGTACATGGTTAGGGTTGTGTTAGGTTTAGGGTTGAAGATTAGGATTAGGGTTGGGATTAAAGGTTAGCATGAGAGTAAACGGTTAAGGTTAAGGTTAAGGGTTAGAGTTAGGGTTTAGGTTCAGGGTTAAGCGTTAGGGTTAGTTTTAGGGTTAGAGTTATGTGTTAGGGTTTGTGTTAGAGGTAGGGTTAGGTTTACTGTTCACGGTTAGGGTTACCTCTAGGGGTTAGCATTAGTGTTAGGGATTAGGTTTAGGGTAAGTGTTTAGAGTTAGTGTTGGGCTTTAGGCTCGGGGCTTAGGTTCAGGGTCAGGGGTTAGGGTTGGTGGTAGGGCTTAGCTTTAGTGGTCAGTTTAGGGGCACAGGACCTGGTTAATCTACGGTGAGAGGGGTGTGGTCGGAGTCACCACAAAAGCACAACATCATTCCCTGGGCCTTGGTAGAGGACCTACATGCAGGACTCAGGCGGAGCCTCATCTCACACATGGCATGGCTGTATTGTAGGCTTGCTTTACTCTGGAAATGGAATTAGTGTGAGAATTAGGGATAGGTTTGGGGTCAGGGGTTTCAAGTTAGGGATTAGGTTTCGAGTCAGGGTCAGGTGCTAGGGATTAGTGGTTAGGGTTAGAGTTAGTGTTAGGGGTTAGGTGTTAAGTCTGGGTTCGGGGGCCAGGATTAGGTTTAGGGTTGGGGTTAGCGTTAGGGTTAGGTGTTAGGGTTAAAGTTTAGGCTTAGAGTCAGGGTTAAGTGTTAGGGTGAGGCTTAACATTTAGGGTTAAGGTTAGGGGGTTAGGGATAGGGTTAGGGTGAAGGGTTAGTTTTATAGTTCAGGTTTAAGTTTAGGATCAGGGGTTAGGGTTAGTGTTAACTGTAGGTCAGTGTTGGGGTTAGATCTCTAGGCATTAAGGTATAGGTTAGGGGTAGAGTTAAGTAGGGTTATGTTTAATGGTTAGGATTGGGATTAGCGTGAAGGGTTAGGGTTAAGGTTTAGGGGTTATGACTAAGTATCAATGGTTAGGGTTACTTTTAGGTGTAGGGTTAGGGTAAGTGTTTAGGGTTAGTGTTAGTGTTGTTGGTAGGATTAAGGTTAGGGTTGGCGTTTCAGAATTAGGGATTAGGTGTTACGGTTATGGCTAGGAGTTAGGGTTAGAATTATGCTATAGGGCTTCTTCTCAGGGTGTCATGCATTATCGTTAATATAAGGGGTTAAAGTTAGGGTTACGGTGAGGTTTACGTGTTAAGGTGGACAGTAGGGTCAGGGTCAGGTGTTATGTTTCGGGTTAGGGTTATGGGTGAGGGGTAGGGTTTGTGCTTAGGGCACAGGCCCTGTATGCACTAGGAGGCGAAGTTAGGGGTCTGTGATGGTCACTGGGAACCCACTCTATCGTACGCAGTGTATGGGCCTCTGGGTTTCATGCAGGACACTGTGGCAGAGCGGGCTTTCATGCATGGCTTAGTAGGATTGTAGGCTTTCAAAACTCTGAGAAAGCAAGAAGTCTGAGAGTTAGATTTAGAGTTAGTATTATGGTACGGTTTAGGGATGAGGATTAGTGATAGGGTGAGGGCTTAGGGTTAGGGATTAGGGTTAGGGTTAGGGTTGTTGGTAGGGTGAAGGTTAGGGTTGGCATTTTAGAATTAAGGATGAAGTGTTACGGTTATGGCTAGGGGTTAGGATTAGAATTATGGGATAGGGCTCCTTCTCAGTGTGTTATGCATTACCGTTAAGATAAGGGGATAAGTTAGGGTTACGGGGAGGTTTATGTTTTAAGGTGAGCAATAGGATCAGGGTCAGGTGCTATGTTCAGGGTGAGGGTTATCTGTTAGGGGTAGTGTTTATATTTAGCGTACAGGCTCTGTCTGCACTGGGCGGGGGGCTGGGGTTACGAGGATGGGATTTCCCCGGGAACCCACTCTATCATACGCTAGGTATGGGCTCCTGGTTTCATGCAAGAGAGAGCTGCAGAGCCCCCTTTTACTCATGGCATGGGAGGATTTTAGGCTTTCTAAACTCTAAGAAAGCAAGAAGTCCGAGAATTAGATTTAGGGGTAGGATTATGATAATGTTTAGGGTTAGGGTTAGTGTTAAGGTGGGGTCTTAGGGTTAAGGGTTAGCGTTAGAGGTTAGTGTTAGGTTTAACAGTTACAGTTAGGTTTATGGTTAAGTTTGAGGGTTAGGGTTAAGGTTTGGGTTTAGCGTTTGACACAGGGTTAGGCTTCAGTGTTAGCTTTATGGTTAAAGATTAGGATTAGGTTTAGTGTGAGGGTTAGGGTTAGGGTTAGGGTTAGGCTTAGGGTTAAGGGATAGGATTAGGGTTAAGTGTTGGGCTTATGGTTAGGGTTAAAGTTTAGTGTTAGGGTTAATGTTTAGTGTTATGGTCCAGTTTAAGTGTTAGGGTGAGGGTTAACAGTTAGGATTAGGCTTAGGGGTTAGGGATATAGTGAAGGATCAGTGTTAGGGTTAGGTTTAGGGTTCAGGGTTAGGGTTAGCTTTAGGGGTTGTGGTTAGTGTTAGGTGTTAGGTTAGTGTCAGGGTTAGGTCTAGTCGTGAGGGTAAGGTTTAGGGTTAGCTTTAAGAGCTAGGGTTAGGTTTAATGGTTAGGATTAGGATTACGGTTAAGGGTTAGGGTAATGCGTAGGGATTAGGGTGACGGTGAAGGGTTAGGGCTTTTGTTAGGCATAGCGTTGGGGTTAGAAGTAAGGGTTCCTGTCAGTGTTAGGGTTGTAGGCAGCGTTACGGTTAGGCTTAGCGGTTGAGAATTAGGGTTAGGGATTAGGTGTTACAGTTATTACTAGGAGATAGGGTTAGAATTATTGGATAGGGGATGTTCTCAGGAAATGGGTTATGCATTAACGTTAGGATAAGAGGTTAAAGTTAGGCTCACGGTGAGGTTTACGTGTTAAGGGGAGAAATAGGAACAGGGTTAGGTGCTATGTTCAGGGTTAGGGTTATCTGTTAAAGGTATTGTTTATGCTTAGCGCACGGGCCCTGTCTACATTAAGCTGGGGCGAGGTTAGGGGGCTGGGATTGTCACTGGGAACCCACTGTATCAGACTCTGGGTATGGGCCCGTGGTTTTCATGCAGGACACAGTGGTAGAGCCTCCTTTCCCACATGGCATGGGAGGATTGCAGGCTTTCTAAACTCTAAGAAAGCAAGAAGTCTGAGAATTAGATTTAGGGTTAGGATTATGGTTAGGGTTCAGGATGAAGTGTAGTGTTATGGTGAGGGGATAGGGTTACAGATTAGGGTTACGGTTTAAGGTTACTGTTAGGTTTAACGGTTTCAGTTCATTTTAGGGTTGAGGTTTGCGGATAGGGTTAAGATGAGGGGTTAGGGTTTGGTACAGGGTTAGGGTTGTGTTAGGTTTAGGGTTGAAGATTAGGATTAGGGTTAGGATTAAAGGGTAGCATGAGAGTTAACGGTTAAGGTTAAGGTTAAGGGATAGGGTTAGGGTTTAGGTTCAGGGTTAAGGGTTAGGGTTAGTTTTAGGGTTAGAGTTATGTGATAGGATTTGTGTTAGAGGTTAGGGTTAGGTTTACTGTTCACGGTTAGGGTTACGTTTAGGGTTTAGCATTAGGGATAGGGATTAGATTTAGGGTAAGTGTTTGGAGTTAGTGTTGGGCTTTAGGCTCGGGGCTTAGGTTCAGGGTCAGGGGTTAGGGTTGGTGGTAGGGCTTAGATTTAGCGGTCAGTTTAAGGGCACTGGACCTGGTTAATCTACGGTGACAGGGGTGTGGTCTGAGTCACCACGAAAGCACAACATCATTCCCTGGGCCTTGGGACAAAACCTACATGCAGGACTCAGGCGGAGCCTCATCTCACACATGGCATGGCTGTATTTTAGGCTTGCTTCACTCTGGGAATGGAAGTAGTGTGAGAATTAGGGTTAGGTTTGGGTTTAGGGGTTTCGAGTTAGGGGTTAGGTTTCGAGTCAGGGTCAGGTGCTAGGGATTAGTGGTTAGGGTTAGAGTTAGTGTTAGGGGTAAGGTGTTAAGTCTGGGTTAGGGGGCCAGGGTTAGGTTTAGGGTTGTGGTTAGCGTTAGGGTTAGGGGTTAGGGTTAAGGGATAGGGTTAGAGTCAGGGTTAATGTTAGGGTGAGGCTTAACAGTTAGGGTTAGGGTTAGGGGCTTAGGGATAGGGTTAGGGTTAAGGGTTAGGTTTATGGTTCAGCTTTAAGGTTAGGATTCGGGGTTAGGATTAGTGTTAACTGTAGGTCAGTGTTGGGGTTAGATATCTAGGCATTAGGGTAGAGGTTAGCGGTAGGGTTAAGTAGGGTTATGTTTAATGGTTAGGATTGGGATTAGCGTGAAGGGTTAGGGTTAAGGTTTAGGGGTTATGACTAAGGATCAATGGTTAGGGTTATTTTTAGGCGTAGGGTTAGGGTAAGGGTTTAGGGTTAGGGTTAGGGTTGTTGGTAGGGTGAAGGTAGGGTTTGCATTTTAGAATTAGGGATGAGGTGTTAGGGTTATGGCTGGGGATTAGATTTAGAATTATGGGATAGGGCTTCTTCTCAGGGTGTTATACATTAATGTTAAGATAAGGGAATAAGTTAGGGTTTCGGAGAGGTTTATGTTTTAAGGTGAGCAATAGGTTCAGGGTCAGGTTTTATATTGAGTGTGAGGGTTATCTGTTAGGGATAGTGTTTATACTTAGAGTACGGTCCCTGTCTGCACTGGGTGGGGGGCGGGGGTTAGAGGGATGGGATTGTCCCCGGGAACGCACTCTATCATACGCTGGGTATGGGCTCCTGGGTTTCATGCAGGACACAGTGGAAGAGCCCCCTTTTACTCAT
Organism: Eulemur rufifrons; assembly: GCF_041146395.1. NCBI lineage: Eukaryota > Metazoa > Chordata > Mammalia > Primates > Lemuridae > Eulemur > Eulemur rufifrons. The sequence continues at coordinate 530,147 of NC_091009.1, read as the reverse complement.
GGCATGGGAGGATTGTAGGCTTTCTTAACTCTGAGAAAGCAAGAAGTCTGAGAATTAGATTTAGGGGTAGGATTATGGTAATGTTTAGAGAGGAAGATTAGTGTTAGGGTGGCCTCTGAGGGTTAGGGGTTAGCGTTAAAGGTTAGTGTTATTTTTAATAGTTACAGTTACGTTTACGGTTAAGTTTCAGGGTTAGGGTTAAGGTTTGGTTTTAGCGTTTGGCACAGGGTTAGGCTTCAGTGTTAGGTTTATGGTTAAAGATTAGGATTAGGGTTAGGGTTAAGGGTTAGTGTGAGGGTTAATGGTAAGGGTCAAGATTAAGTGTTACGGTTGGGGTTAGGGTTAGGAATAAGGCTTCGTGTAACGTTTAGGGTTAGAGTTAAGTGTTATGGTTATGGCTAGAGGTTAGGGTTAGGTTTAGGGTTCATGGTTAGGGTTACATTTAGGGGTTCGGGTTACGGGTTAAGTTTAGGGTGAGTGTTTAGTGTTACTGTTGGGCGTTAGGATAAGGGCCGAGGTTTAGGTTTAGGATTTAGGTTTAGTGTTAGGGCTTAGATTTAGTGGTTAGTTTAAGGGCACATGCTCTGTTTAATCTATGGTGGGAAGGGTGCAGACTGGGTCGCCTCAACACCACACCATCGTACCTGGGCCTCGGGCCCAGACCTACATGCAGGACTCAGGCAGAGCCTCTTCTCATTTGTGGCATGGCTCTATTGTAGGCTTGGTCAACTCTGAGAACGGAGGAAGTGTGAGAATTAGGGTTATGGTTAGGGTTATGTGTTTAGGGTTAGAGGTTAGGGTTTGAGTGAAGTTTAGCTGTTAGGAATTAGAAGTTAGGATTAGTGTGTCAGGGGTTAGGTGTTAGGTTTTTGTAAGGGGCTAGCGTTAGATTTAGGGTTAGGGTTAATGTTCGGGCAGGTTAGGGGTCAGCCTTAGGGTTAGGCTTACGAGATAGGATTAAGGTAAAGGGTGAAGGCTTAAGATTAGCAGTAAGGGTTAAGGTTAGGGTTAAGGGTTAGGGTTTCGGTCCAAGTTAAGGGTGAGAGTGAGGGTTAACATTTGCGATTAGGGTAATGGTTTAGGGATAGTAATAGGTTTAAGGGATAGGGTTAGGGTTAGGTTTAGGGTTCGGGGTTAGGGTTAGCATTAGCGGTTAGGGTTAGGGTTAGGGGTTAGGGTTACAGTTAGGGTTAGGTCTAGGCATTATGGTAATGGTTCGTGTTAGGGTTAAGAATTAGGGTTAGGTTTAATTGTTAGGATTATGATCAGTGTAATGGTTAGGGTTAGGGTTAGCGGTTAGAGTTAGGGTTAGTGTTAGGGTTGTTTGTAGGGTGAAGGTAAAGTTTAACAGTTGAGAATTAAGGTTAGGGATTAGGTGTTACGGTTATGCTAGGAGTTAGGCTTAGAATTAAGGGATAGGGTTTGTTCTTAGGGTAAGTGTTATTCAATAACATTAGGATAGGGGGTTAAAGTTAGGGTTACAGTGAGGTTTACGTGTTAAGGTGAACAATAACATCAGGGTTAGGTGTTATGTTCAGGGTTAGGGTTATGGGTGAGGTGCAGGGTTTTTGCTTAGGGCATAGGCCCTGTCAGCACTAGCAGGGGGAGTTAGGGGGCCGTGATTGTCCCCAGGAACCCACTCTATTGTACACAGAGTATGGGCTCCTGGGTTTCATGCAGGACACTGTGGTAGAGCCAGCTTTCACGCATGGCTTTGGAGAATTGTAGGCTTTTAAAACTCTGAGATAGCAAGAAGTCTGAGAATTAGATTTAGGGTTAGGATTATGGTTAGAGTTAGGAATGAAGATTAGTCAGGGAGAGGGCTTAGGGTTAGGGCTTAAGCTTCGAGTGAGGATTAGGGGTTAGGGAGTAGGTGTTGGGTTTAGTGATAGGGTTAGGGTTTAGGGGTTAGGGTTGGGTTAGGGGCTAGGGTTAGATTTATGGTGGGGTTATGGTTAGCATTAGGGGTTAGGGTTAGGGTTAAGGGATAGGATAAGGGTTAAGCGTTAAGGCTTAGGGTTAGCGTTAAGTGTTAGGTTTAGTTTTAAGGGTTAGGGTTACAGTTCGAGTTAAGGGTTAGTGTGGGGTTAACAGTTAGGGCTAGGCTTATGGCTTAAGGATAGAGTTAGGTTTAAGGCTTAGGATTAGGGTTCAGTGTTAGGGTTAGCATTAGGGATTAGGGTTAGGGTTAGGGGTTACGTTTACTCTTAGGGTTAGGTCTAGGCGTTAGGGTACGTGTTAGTGTTAGGCTTAAGAGTTAGGGTTAGGTTTAATTGTTAGGATTAGGATCAAGGTTAAGGGTTAGGGTTAAGGTTAGGGGTTAGGGTTAAGTGTCAAGTGTTACGGTTATTTTTAGGTGTACGGTTAGGGTTAGCGGTTAGGGTTAGGGTTAGTGTTAGGGTTGTTTGTAGGGGTAAGGTAATGTTTAGCAGTTTTGAATTAGCCTTAGGGATTAGGTGTTATAATTGTGGCTAGGAGTTAGGGTTAGAATTAAGGGATAGGGGTTGTTCTTAGGGTAAGTCTTATGCATTAACGTTAGGATAACGGGTTCAAGTTAGAGTTATGGTGAGGTTGATGTGTTAAGGTGAGCAATAGTATCAGGGTGAGCTGTGATGTTCAGGGTTAGGGTTATGGGTGAGGGGTAGTGTTTATGCTTATATCACGAGCCCTCCCTGCTCTAGGAGGGGGCTTAGGGGGCTGGGATAGATGCCAGAAGCCATTCTATCATATGCTGGGTATGGGCCCCCTGGTTTCATGCCGGACACAGTGGCCGAGCCTCCTTCTACACATGGCATGGGAGGATTGTAGGCTTTGTAAACTCTGAGAAAGCAAGAAGTCTGAGAATTAAATTTAGGGCTAGGATTAGGGTTAGGGTTAGCAATATAGGTTACTGTTATGGTGAGGGCTTAGGGTTAGGGGTTTTGGTTAGGGTCAGGGTTAAAGGTTAGTGTTAGGTTTAACAGTTACAGTTAGGTTTAGGGTTAAGCTTTAAGGTTTACGGTTAGGGTTAAGATTAGGGGTTAGGTTTTGGTACAGGGTAAGGGTTAAGTGCTAGGTTTAGGCTTAAAGATTAGGATTAGGGTTAGGGTTAAGGTTTAGTGTGAGGGTTAACGGTTAGGGTTAAGGTTAAGTGTTAGGGTTATGGGTTAGGGTTAGGGTTAAGTGTTCATGTTAGGTTTAGGGTTAGAGTTAAGTGTTATGGTTAGGGTTAGGGTTTTGGGTTAGGTTTAGGGTTCATGGTTAAGGTTACATTTAGGGGTTAGGTTTAGGGTAAGCGTTTAGTGTTAGTGTTGGGCATTAGGGTCAGGGCTTAGGTTTAGGGTTAGGGGTTAGGGTCAGTGTTTGGGCTTTGATTTAGCGGTTAGTTTAAGGGTACAGGACCTGTGTAATCTATGGTGAGAAGGGTGCAGAATGTTTCCATGCGACACCACACCATCGGATCCTGGGCCTTTGGCCCAGACCTACTTGCAGGACTCATGCAGAAACTCTACTCACGCATTGCATGGTTGTATTTTAAGCTTGGTTAACTCTGAGAATGGAAGTAGTGTGAGAAATAGGGTTATGGTTAGGGTTAAGGGTTTGGTGTTAGGGGTTAGGGTTCAAGTGAGGTTTAGTGGTTAGGGACTAGGATTTAGGGTTAGTGTTAGGGTTAGGGGTTAGGGGTTAGGGGTTAGTTTTGCGTTAGGGGCTAGGGTTAGATTTATGGTTGGGGTGAGTGTTAGGGTTAGGATTAGGCATCAGGGTTAGTGTTAGGGTTAAAGGATAGGATTGGGGTTAAGTGTTAAGGCTTAGGGTTTGTGTTAAGTGTTAGGGTTGGGGTTTAGGCTTAGGGTTACGGTTCGAGTTAAGCTCTAGGGTGAGGGTTAAAGATTAGGCTTAGGATTATTGGTTAGGGATAGAGTTATGTTTAAGGGTTAGGGATAGGCTTAGGTTTAGGGTTCAGTGTTAGGGTTAGCATTAGGGGTTAGGGTTAGGGGTTAGGCGTAGTGATGTATTAAGGGCTATGGTTAGAATTAGGATTGGGGTTAGTGTTAGGTTTAGGGTTAGGGGTTAGGTTTAGGGTTAAGGGATAGGATTATGGTTAAGGGTTGGGCGTAGGATTAGGGTTAAAATTTAGTGTTAGGGTTAAGATTTAGTGTTAGGGTCCGGTTTAAGGGTTAGGGTGAGGGTTAACGGTTAGGGTTAGGGTTAGGGGTTAGGGATATAGTTAGTATTAAGTGTTAGGGTTAGGTTTAGGGTTCAGGGTTAGGATTAGCTTTAGGGGTTATGATTAGGGTTAGGTGTTAGTTTAGTGTTAGTGTTAGTTCTAGGCGTCAGGGTAAGGTTTAGGGTTAGGGTTAAGAGCTAAGTTTGGGTTTAGTGGTTAGGATTAGGATTAGGGTTAGGAGTTAGGGTAAAGGGTCAAGGGTTAGCATTATTTTTAGCCATAGCTTTGGCGTTAGGAGTAAGGGTTAGGTTCAGTGTTAGGGTAACAGTAGGTTACCGTAACAGTAACTACGTAGGGTAACAGTTAGTGTTAGTGGTTTAGAATTAGGGTTAGGGATTAGTTGTTACAGTTATGACTAGGAGATAGGGTTAGAATTATGGGATAGGGGTTATTCTCAGGGTAAGTGTTATGCATTAACGTTAGGATAAGAGGTTAAAGTTCAGGTTACAGTGAGGTTTACATTCTAAGGTGAGCAATAGAATCAGGGTTAAACGTTATTTTCAGGGTTAGAGTTTTGGGTGAGGTGTAGAGTTTATGCTTAGGACACCGGCCTTGTCTGCATTAGGTGGGGGGCGGGAGTTAGGGGGCTGGGATTGTCACCAGGAACCCACTCTATCGTACTCTGGTTATGGGCCCCAGCGGTTCATTCAGGACACAGTGGAAGAGCCTCCTTTCACGCATGGAATGGGAGGATTGTAGGCTTTCTAAACTCTAAGAAAGCAAGAAGACTGAGAATTAGATTTAGGGTTAGGGTTAGGGTTCGGGTTAAGGATCAAGGTTAGTGTTAGGGTGAAGGCTTAGAGTTAGGGGTTACGGGTAGCGTTACAGGTTACTCTTAGTTTTAACCGTTACAGTTAGGTTCAGGGTTAAGGTTTACGGTTAGGTTTAAGGTTAGGGTTTAGGGTTTGGTACAGGATTAGGGTTAAATATTAGGTTTAGGGTTAAAGATTACGATTAAGGTTAGGTTTAAAGGTTAGTGTGAGGGTTAACAGTCAGGGTTAAAGTTAAGAGTTAGGGTTAGGGTTAGTGTTAGGATTAAGGGTTCATGTTAGGTTTAGGGTTAGAGTTAAGTGCTACGGTTAGCGCTCGAGGTTAGGGTTAGGTTTAGGGTTCACAGTTAGGGTTTTGTTTAGGGGTTAGCATTAGGGTTAGGGATTAGCTTTAGGGTAAGAGTTTAGAGTTAGTGTTGGGCTTTAGGCTCAGGGCTTAGGTTTAGGGTCAGAGGTTAGGGTTGATGTTAGGGCTTAGATTTAGCGGTTAGTTTAAGGGCACAGGACCTGTTTATTCTACAGTGAGAGGGGTTAGGGTTAGGGTTAGGGTTGGCGTAAGGGTTACGGTTAGATTTAACCTTGGGGTTAGTGTTAGGGTTAGGGGTTAAAAACACCTACAGCCAGCCCTAACCCGATTTCTCACACTTCTTCCATTCTCAGAGTTAACCAAGCCTACAATACGGCCATGTCATGCGTGAGAAGAGGCTCCACCTGAGCCCTGTATGTAGGTCTTGGCCCAAGGCCCAGCGTATGGTGGTGTCGTGTCGCAGCGACCCTGTGCACCACTCTCACCATAGATTAAACAGGTCCTGTGCCCTTAAACTAACCGCTAAATCTCAGCCCGAACACTAATCCTAACCCCTAACCCGAAAAGTTATCCTTAACCCTAACTGTTAACACTCAAACTAACCCTTAACTCTAACCCTAGTCATGATCTTTAACCCTAACCCTAACACTTAACCCTAACCCTGTACCAAACCGTAACCCCTAAGCTTAACCCTAACCCTAAACCTAAACCCTAAGTCTAACTGTAACTGTTAAACCTAACAGTAACTTTTAACCCTATAACTAACCCTATCCCCTTACCCGAAGCCCTCACCCTAAGATTAAACTTCATCCCTAACCATAACGATAATCCTAACCCTAAATCTAATTCTCAGACTTCTTACTTTCTTAGAGATTGGAAAGCTTACAATCCTCCTTTACCATGCGTGAAATCAGGCTCTGCCAGTGTCCTACAAGAAACCCATGGGCCCATACCCTGCATACGATAGAGTGGGTTTCTGGTGACAATCGCATCCCCCTCAATCCCACTCCTAGGGCAGACAGGGCCCATACCCTAAGCAAAACCCTACCCCTCACTCATAATTCTAACCCTGATCCTATTGCTCACCTTAACACATAAACCTCACCGTAAACCTAACTATAACCACTTATTCTAACGTTAATGCATAACACTTATGCTAAGAACAACCCCTATCACTTAATACTAACCCAAACTCCTAGCCATAACAGTAACCCCTAATCCCTAACCCTAATTCTAACCACTAAACATTACCTTAACCCTACAAACAACCCTAATACTAACCCTAACCTTAAACGCTAACCCTAACCTTATCCCTAAACATAACCTTAAAAGTTTACCCTAAACCCTAACCCTATCCCCTAACCCTAAGCCTAACCCTTAATTCTGATCCTAATCCTAACAATTAAACCTAATCCTAACACTAACCCTTACCTTAATGCCTAGACCTAATCTTAGCAGTAAAACTACCTCTAACCCTAACCCTAGACCTTAATCCTAACACTATCCCTAACTTATAACCCTAACTGTTAACCCTCATCCTAACCCTTAACTCGGACCATAACCCTAACCCTTAACCCTAACACATCCCTTAATGCTAACCCTAAGCCTTAACCCTTAACCCTAATCCTATCCCTTAACCCTAACCCTAACCCCTAACCCTAACCCTACCCCAACCCTAAATCTAACCCTAGTCCCTAACCCAACCCTAACCGTTAACCCCTAATGCTAACATTAACCCTAACCCCTAATCCCTAACCCCTAACCCTCACTCGAACACTAACCCCTAACCCCAAACACCTAACCCTAATCATAACCATAATTCTCACACTTCCTCCATTCTCAGAGTTAGCCAAGCCTACAATAAAACCATGCCATGCGTGAGAAGAGGCTCTGCCTGAGACCTACATGTAGGTCTGGGCCCAAGGCCTAGGGTACGATGGTGTGGTGTGGCGATGACCCATTCCGCACACTTCTCACCATAGATTACACAGGTCCTGTGCCCTTAAAATAACCTCTAAATCTAAGCCCTAACACTAACCCCTAACCCTAAACTTAAGCCCTGACCCTAACGCCCATCACTAACATTAAACCCTTACCCTATTCCTAACCCATAACCCTACTGCCTAAACGTAACCCTAACGATGAACCCTACCCCTAACCCTAACCTCAAACCCTAAGCACTCACCCTAACACTAATATTCATCCCTAAACCGTGCCGTAATCCTAACCCGAAATCTAATTCTCAGAGTTTTGAAAGCCTACAATCCTACTAAGCCATGCATGAAAGCCCGCTCTACCACAGTGTCCTGCATGAAACCCAGAGGCCCATACACTGCGTACTAAAGAATGGGTTCCCAGGGATCATCACAGATCCCTAACTTCGCCTCCTAGTGCATACAGGGCCCGTGCCCTAAGGATAAACCCTACCCTTCACCCATAACCCTAACCCAGAACATAACACCTAACCCTGATCCTACTGCTCACCTTAACAGGTAAAGCTCACCGTAACCCTAACTTTAAGCCCTTATCATAACGTTAATGCATGACACCCTGAGAACAAGACCTATACCGTAATTCTAACCCTAACTCCTAGCCATAACCATAACACCTAATCCCTAATTGTGAAACGCCAACCCTAACCTTAACCCTCCGAACAACACTAACAATAACCCTAACCCCTTACGCTAACCCTACACATAAAAATAACCCTAACCGTTGATCCTTAGTCATAACCCCTAACCTTAACCCTAACTCTTCACGCTAATCCCAATCCTAACCATTAAACATAACCCTAACAATTAACCCTAACCCTAACCTTTACCCTAATGCCTAGAGATCTAAACCCAACACTGACCTACAGTTAACACTAACGCTAACCCCCTAATGCTAACCTTAAACCTGAACCATAGCCTTGACCCTTAACCCTAAACCTATCCCTAACCCCCTAACCCTAACTGTTAACCCTGACCCTAACCCTTAACCCTGACCCTAACCCTAAACCTGAACCCTAACCCTAAGCCTAACCCTTAACCCTAACCCTATCCCTTAACCCTAACGCCTAACCCTAACGCTAACTCCAAACCTAAACCTTACCCTGGCCCCCTAACCAGACTTAACACATAACTCGTAACACTAACTCTAACCCTAATCACTAATCCCTACCACTTAACCCTGACTCGAAACCAAACCCCTAACTCGAAACCCCTAACCCCAACCCTAACCCTAATTCTCACACTACTTCCATTCCCGAGTGAAGCAAGCCTACAATACAGCCATGCCATGTGTGAGATGAGGCTCCGCCTGAGTCCTGCATGTAGGTCTTGTCCCAGGGCCCAGGGAATGATGTTGTGCTTTCGTGGTGACTCCGACCGCACCCCTCTCACCGTAGATTAACCAGGTCCTGTGCCCTTAAACTGACCGCTAAATCTAAGCCCTACCACCAACCCTAACCCCTGACCCTGAACCTAAGCTGCGAGCCTAAAGCCCAACACTAACTCTAAACCCTTACCCTAAACCTAATCCCTAACCCTAATGCTAACCCCTAAACGTAACCCTAACCGTGAACAGTAAACCTAACCCTAAACTCTAACACAAACCATAACATATAACTCTAACCCTAAAACGAAATCTAACCCTTAACCCTAAACCTAAACCCTAACCCTAACTCTTAACCTTAACCCTAACCGTTAACTCTCACACTAACCTTTAATCCTAACCCTAATCCTAATCTTCAACCCTAAACCTAACATATAACCCTAACCCTGTACCTAACCCTAACCCTATACCAAACACTAACCCCTCATATTAACCCTAACTGTAAACCTCAACCCTAAACTGAACTGTAACCATTAAACCTAAGAGTAACCTTTAACCCTAACCCTAATCCCTAACCCTAAGCCCTCACCCTAGCACTAAACTTCATCCTTAACCCTAACCATAATCCTAACCCTAAATCTAATTCTCAGACTTCTTGCTTTCTTAGAGTTTAGGAAGCCTGCAATCCTCCCATGCCATGCGTGAAAGGAGGATCTACCACTGTGTCCTGCATGAAACCCACGGGCCCATAACCAGAGTACGATACAGTGGGATCCTGGTGACAATCCCAGCCCCCTAACCTCCCCCCGCCCTTTCCTAAGGCAGACATAGCCCGTGCGCTAAGCATAAACAATACATGTAACAGATATCCCTCACCCTGAACATAACACCTAACCCTGTTCCTATTTCTCCCCTTAACACGTAAAACTGACCGTGAGCCTAACTTTAACCTCTTATCCTAACGTTAATGCATAACCCATTCCCTGAGAACAACCCCTATCTCATAATTCTAACCCTATCTCCTAGTCAAAACTGTAACACCTAATCCCTAACCCTAATTCTAAACCACTAACCCTAACCGGAACCCTGCCTACAACCCTAACACTGACAGTAACCCTTACTTCTAATCCCAACGCTATGCCTAACAGAAACCCTTAACCCTTGACCCTAACCCCTAAGCCTTACCCTAACCCTTAAACCTAATCCTAATCTTAACCATTAAACCTAACCCTAGCTCTTAAAGCTAACCCTAAACCTTACCCTCACGACTAGACCCAACCCTGACAGTAACCTAACACCTAACCGTAACCCCTAAAGCTAACCCTAACCCTGAACCCTAAACCTAACCCTAACACTGAACCCTCACTATATCCCCAACCTCTAAGCCTAATCCTAACCGTTAACCCTCACCCTAACACTTACAGTGGACCATAACACTAAACATTAACCCTAATACTAAAATTTAACCCTAACCCTGAGCCCAACCCTTAACCCTAATCCTATCCTTTTACCCTAACCCTAACCCTAACACTAACCCCAATCCTAACTCTAACCATAACCTTTCATAAAACACTAACTCCTAACCCTAACACTTACCAAATACCCTAATCGCTAATCCCTAACACTAACGCTTAACCTTTACCGTAACCGTTAACACTCACCCTAACCCTTAACACTGACCCTAACCTTAACCTTTAATCTAAGCGTAACCCTTAACGCTAACAGTAAGGAAAACCCTTATGCCAATCTTATCCCTTATCCCTAACCTTAACACTACAGCTAAACATAACCCTAACCTTTGATACTTAAACCTTTTCCCTAACACTTACTTTTACCCCAAACCCTAACCCTAATCCTAAGCATTAAACCTAACCCTATCTCTTAATCCTTACTCTAACGCCTAGATCTAACCCTAAATGTAACCTACCACCTAATCCTAACCTTAAGCCCTAATGCTAATTCTAACCCTGAACCCTAAACCTACCCGTAACCCTTAACACTAACCCTATCCATAAACCTTAACCCTGACCCTAACCATTACCCGCACCCAAACATTTAACCCTGACCCTAACCCTAATCCTTAATGATAACCCTAACACTAAACACTAACCCTAAGCCCAACACTTAACCCTAATCCTATCCCTTAACCCTAAGCCTAACCATAACTCCTAACCCTAAACCTAAGCCTAACCCCAACCTGAACCATTAATCTTGACCCTTACCATTAACCCTCACACTAACACTAATCCTAATCTTTAACCATAAAGCTAACATTGAAGCCTACCCCTGTGCCAAACGCTAAACCCAAACCTTAACCCTAACCCTGAAACTTAACCGTAAACCTAACTGTAACTGTTAAACCTAACACTAACCTTTAACCCCAACCCCTAACCTAAGACCCCACCCTGACACTAATCTTCATCCCTAAACATTACCATAATCCTACCCCTAAATCTAATTCTCAGACTTCTTGCTTTCTCAGAGTTTAGAAAGCCTACAATCCTCCCATGCCATGAGTAAAAGGGGGCTCTGCCACTGTGTCCTGCATGAAACCCAGGAGCCCATAACCAGCGTACGATAGAGTGGGTTCTCGGCGACAATCCCATCCCCCTAACCCCCGCCCCCCGCCCAGTGCAGACAGAGCCCGTACGCTAAGTATAAACACTACCCCTAACAGATAACCCTCACCCTGAACATAATACCTAGCCCTGATCCTATTGCTCAGCTTAAAACATAAACCTCTCCGTAACCCTAACTTAGCCCCTTAACTTAACGTGAATGCATAACACCTTGAGAAGAAGCCCTATCCTATAATTCTAATCCTAAACCATAGTCATAACCGTAATACCTCATCCCTAATTCTAAAACGTCAACCCTAACCTTCACCCTACCAACAACCCTAAACCTAACCCTAACCCCTAACCCTAAGCCCTCTCCCTAACACTAATCTTCATCCCTAAACCGTGCCGTAATCCTAACCCAAAATCTAATTCTCAGACTCCTTGCTTTCTCAGAGTTTTGAAAGCCTACAATCCTACTAAGCCATGCATGAAAGCCGGCTCTGCCACAGTGTCCTGCATGAAACCCAGAGGCCCATACACTGCGTACGATAGAGTGGGTTCCCAGCGACCATCACAGATCCCTAACTTCGCCTCCTAGTGCATACAGGGCCCGTGCCCTAAGGATAAACCCTACCCCTCACCCATAACCCTAACCCAGAACATAACACCTAACCCTGATCCTACTGCTCACCTTAACAGGTAAAGCTCACCGTAACCCTAACTTTAACCCCTTATCTTAAGGTAAATGCATGACATCCTAGAGCAAGCCCTATACCGTAATTCTAACCCTAACTTCTAGCCATAACCATAACACCTAATCCCTAATTGTGAAACGCCAACCCTAACCTTAACGCTACGAACAACACTAACGCTAACCCTAACCGCTTATGCTAAACCTATGCCCAAAAATAACACTAACCGTTGATCCTTAGTCATAACCTCTAACCTTAACCCTAACCCTTAACCCTAATCCCAATCCTAACCATTAAACATAACCCTAACAATTAACCCTAACCCTAACCTTTACCCTAATGCCTAGAGATCTAACCCCAACACTGACCTACAGGTAACACTAACGATAACCCCCTAATGCTAACCTTAAACCTGAACCATACACCTGACCCTTAACCCTAAACCTATCCCTAATCCCGTAACCCTAACCCTAACTCTTCACCCTCACCCTAACCCTTAACCCTGACCCTAACCCTAAACCTGAACCCGAAACCTAAGCCTAACCCTTAACCCTAACCCTATCCCTTAACCCTAAACCCTAACCCTAACGCTAACTCCAAACCTAAAACTTACCATGGCCCCCTAAAGCAGACTTAACACTTAACCCGTAACACTAACTCTAACCCTAACCACTAATCCCTACCACCTAACCCTGAGTCAAAACCTAACCCCTAACTTGCAACCCCTAACCCCAACCCTAACCCTAATTCTCACACTACTTCCATTCCCAGAGTGAAGCAAGCCTAAAATACAGCCATGCCATGTGTGAGATGAGGCTCCGCCTGAGTCCTGCATGTAGGTCTTGTCCCAGGGCCCAGGGAATGATGTTGTGCTTTGTGGTGACTCCGAACAGACCCCTCTCACCATAGATTAAACAGCTCCTGTGCCCTTAACCTGACCGCTAAATCTAAGCCCTACCACCAACTCTAACCCCTGACCCTGAACCTAAGCCCCGAGCCTAAAGACGAACACTAACTCTAAACCCTTACCCTAAACCTAATCCTTAACCCTAATGCTAACCCCTAAACGTAACCCTAACCCTGAACAGTAAACCAAACCCTAACCTCTAACACAAACCCTAACAAATAACTCGAACCCTAAAACTAACCCTAACACTTAACCCTAAACCTAAACCCTAACACTAACTCTTAACCTTAACCCTAACCGTTAACTCTCACGCTAACCTTTAATCCTAACCCTAATCCTAATCTTCAACCCTAATTCTAACACTTAACCCTAACCCTGTACCTAACCCTAACCCTATACCAAACCCTAACCCCTCATCTTAACCCTAACCGTAAACCTCAACCCTAAACCGAACTGTAACTGTTAAACCTAAGAGTAACCTTTAACCCTAACCCTAATCACTAACCCTAAGCCCTCACCCTAACACTAAACTTCATCCTTAACCCTAACCATAATCCTAACCCTAAATCTAATTCTCAGACTTCTTGCTTTCTTAGAGTTTAGAAAGCCTGCAATCCTCCCATGCCATGCGTGAAAGGAGGCTCTACCACTGTGTCCTGCATGAAACCCACGGGCCCATACCCAGAGGACGATACAGTGGGATCCTGGTGACAATCCCAGCCCCCGAACCTCCTCCCCCGCCTAATGCAGACAGGGCCCGTGCGCTAAGCATAAACAATACCTGTAACAGATATCCCTCACCCTGAACATAACACCCAACCCTGTTCCTATTTCTCCCCTTAACACGTAAAACTGACCGTGAGCCTAACTTTAACCTCTTATCCTAACGTTAGTGCATAACCCATTCCCTGAGAACAACCCCTATCCACTAATTCTCACCCTATCTCCTATTCATCACTGGAACACCTAATCCCTAACCCTAATTCTAAACCGCTAACCCTAACCGTAACCCTGCCTACAACCCTAACACTGACAGTAACTCTTACTTCTAACCCCAACGCTATGCCTAACAAAAACCCTTAACCCTTCACCCTAACCCCTAAGCCTTACCCTAACCTTTAACCTTAATCCTAATCCTAACCTTTAAACCTAACCCTAGCTCTTAAAGCTAACCCTAAACCTTACCCTCACGACTAGACCTAACCCTGACACTAACCTAACACCTAACCCTAACCATAGCCCCTAAAGCTAACCCTAACCCTGAACCCTAAACCTAACCTTAACACTGAACCCTCACTATATCCCCAACCTCTAAGCCTAATCCTAACCGTTAACCCTCACCCTAACACTTAAACTGGACCATAACACTAAACATTAACCCGAACACTAAACTTTAACCCTAAATCTGAGCCCAACCCTTAACCCTAATCCTATCCTTTTACCCTAAACCTAACCCCTAAACCTAACCCTAACACTAACCCCAATCCTAATTCTAACCATACCCCTTCATAAAACACTAACTCCTAACCCTAACGCTTACCAAAAACCCTAATCGCTAATCCCTAACACTAACGCTTAACCTTTACCGTAACCGTTAACCCTCACCATAACCCTTAACACTAAACTTAACCTTTAATCTAAGCGTGACCCTTAACCATAAAAGTAAGGAAAACCCTTACGCCAATCTTATCCCTTATCCCTAACCCTACAACTAAACATAACCCTAACCTTTGATCCTTAAACCTAACCCCTAACACTTACTTTAACCCAAAACCCTAACCCTAATCCTAAGCATTAAACCTAACCCTATCTCTTAACCCTTACTCTAACGCCTAGATCTAAACCTAAATGTAACCTACCACCTAATCCTAACCTTAAGCCCTAATGCTAACTCTAACCCTGAACCCTAAACCTACCCGTAACCCTTAACACTAACCCTATCCGTAAACCTTAACCCTGACCCTAACCATTACCCGCACCCAAACATTTAACCCTGACCCTAACCCTAATCCTTAACGATAACCCTAACACTAAACCCTAACCCTAAGCCCAACACTTAACCCTAATCCTATCCCTTAACCCTAAGCCTAACCCTAACCCCTAACCCTAAACCGAAGCCTAACCCCAACCTGAACCATTAATCTTGACCCTTACCATTAACCCTCACACTAACACTAATCCTAATCTTTAACCATAAAGCTAACATTGAAGTCATCCCCTGTGCCAAACGCTAAACCCAAACCTTAACCCTAACCCTGAAACTTAACCATAAACCTAACTGTAACTGTTAAACCTAACACTAACCTTTAACCCCAACCCCTAACCCAAGACACCACCCTGACACTAACCTTCATCCCTAAACATTACCATAATCCTACCCCTAAATCTAATTCTCAGACTTCTTGCTTTCTCAGAGTTTAGAAAGCCTACAATCCTCCCATGCCATGAGTAAAAGGGGGCTCTGCCACTGTGTCCTGCATGAAACCCAGGAGCCCATACCCAGCGTACGATAGAGTGGGTTCCCGGGGACAATTCCATCCCCCTAAACCCCGCCCACCTCCCAGTGCAGACAGGGCCCGTATGCTAAGTATAAACACTACCCCTAACAAATAACCCTCACCCTGAACATAACACCTAACCCTGATCCTATTGCTCACCTTAAAACATAAACCTCCCCGTAACCCTAACTTAGCCCCTTAACTTAACGTGAATGCAAAACACCTTGAGAAGAAGCCCTATCCCATAATTCTAATCCTAAACCATAGTCATAACCGTAACACCTCATCCCTAATTCTAAAACGTCAACCCTAACCTTCAGCCTACCAACAACCCTAACCCTAACCCTAACCCCTAACCCTAAGCCCTCTCCCTAACACTAATCTTCATCCCTAAACCGTGCCGTAATCCTAACCCGATATCTAATTCTCAGACTTCTTGCTTTCTCAGAGTTTTGAAAGCCTACAATCCTACTAAGCCATGCATGAAAGCCGGCTCTGCCACAGTGTCCTGCATGAAACCCAGAGGCCCATACACTGCGAACGATAGAGTGGGTTCCCAGCGACCATCACAGATCCCTAACTTCGCCTCCTAGTGCATACAGGGCCCGTGCCCTAAGGATAAGCCCTACCCCTCACCCATAACCCTAACCCAGAACATAACACCTAACCCTGATCCTACTGCTCACCTTAACAGGTAAAGCTCACCGTAACCCTAACTTTAACCCCTTATCTTAACGTTAATGCATGACACCCTGAGAACAAGCCCTATACCGCAATTCTAACCCTAACTCCTAGCTATAAACATAACACCTAATCCCTAATTCTGAAACGCCAACCCTAACCTTAACCCGACCAACAACACTAACACTAACTCTAACCCCTTACCCTAACCCTACGCCTAAAAATAACTCTAACCGTTGATCCTTAGTCATAACCCATAACCTTAACCTTAATCCTTAAGCCTAATCCCAATCCTAACCTTTAAACATAACCCTAACTCTTAACCCTAACCCTAACCTTTACCCTAATGCCTAGAGATCTAAACCCAACACTGATCTACAGTTACACAAACCCTACCCTCTAATGCTAACCTTAAACCTGAACCATAAACCTAACCCTTAACCCTAACCCTATCCCTAACCCCCTTACCCTAACTCTAACTGTTAACCCTCACCCTAACCCTCAACCCTGACCCTAACCTTAAACCTTAATCCTAACCATGCGTGAGATGAGCCTCTGCCTTTGTCCTGCGTGACAGTTGAAGCCCAACACCCAGGGTACGATGAAGTGGGGACCCAGCCTTGCTCCACATCCACAGTGCCCCGTACGTTAGACAGGGCCCGTGCCCTAACACACACCGTTAAACGTAAGCCCTAACCCTATCACTAAACCAAACCCTTAGTAAGCCCTGAATCTAACTCCTAACAGTAACCCTAATCCCTGACCCTTACTCTTGCCTCTCACCGTAAACCTAAACCCAACCACTAAACATAATCCTAATCTCTAACCCTAACAGTAATCCTAACCCTAATTCTAACCTAAAACCCTAACCCCTAAACCTAATCCTAGTCCCTAACACCTAACCTTACCCTAAACCCAATTCCAATTCTCAGACTTCTTCAATTCAAAAACTTAAAAAAGCCTACAATCCACCAATGCCGTGTCTGAGATGAGGGTCCGCCCCTATGTCCTGCATGACAGGCAGGCTCCAATGCCCAGGGTACTATGGAGTGGGGTCCGGGGGTCTGGAGGCTTGCTAAACTCCAGTTTGGAAGAATTGCTATAGTCATATATAGGGATGCTTACATTTACTGATAGAAAGCAACTATTGGTGTGTGATTTGTAGGCTTGCCTTACTCTAGTTTGGATGAAGAAGCTGAATCATATATAGGAATATTAGCTTTGAGTTAGAGGAAGCATCTATGGGGGGTGCTTTTTTGGCTTGTTAAACTCTGGTTTGGAAGAAGTTCGAGAGTCTTATATAGGAACGATATCATTCATTCAGAGAAAGCAATTATAGGGAGTTGGTTTGTAGGCTTGCTAAGCTCTAGTTTGGAGGAAGGCGAGAGTCATATATAGGAACGCTTACATTCACATAAAGCGTCTACGGGGGGACGGTTTCTAGGCTTCCTAAACTCTAGCTTGGAAAAAGAGGACAGTTATGTATAGGAACTCTCGGCGGGGGATTTGTAGCATTGCTAAAATCTTAGATTGGAAAAGTTGCGAGAGTCATACATAGGAATGTTAACATTCACTCAATGAAAGCAACTATAAGGGGTGCTTTCCAGGCTGGCTACACTCTAATTTGGAAAAAGTGCGACAGTCATATAGAGGAAGGCTTATATTCACTCAGACAAAGCAATTATGTGTAGGTGTATAGTAGGCATGCTAACTCTAGTTTGGAAAATTTCGAGAGCCATGTATAGGAAAGCTTACAGTAACTTAGAGAAAGCAACGAACGGGGGTGGAGTGTAGGCTTGCTAAACTCTAGTTTGGAGGAAGTGCCATAGTCCTATATAGGAACGCTTAAATTCGTTCAGAGAAAACAGCTGTCGGGGATTGGTTTGTAGACATAACTCAAGTTTGGAAGAAGTGCGAGAGACATATATAGGAATGTTTACATTGACTCAAAGAAAGCAACTATGGGGGAGTGTTATTTTGGCATGCCAGATGCTAGTTAGGAAGAAGTACAAGACTCATATATAGGAACACTTACATTCACACAGCGAGAGCAACTACGGAGTAGTGTCAGGTAGACATGTTAAAGTCTAGCTTGGGAGAAGTTCCAGAGTCCTATATAGGAAAGGTAACAGCCACTTTGAAAAAGCAAGTCTTGGCGGGTGGTTTGTAGGCCTGCAAAACCCTGTTTTGGTTGAAGTGTGAGAGTCATATATGAGAACGCTTACATTCCCTCAGAGAAAGCAACGATGGGGTTGTTTGTAGGCTTACTAAACTGCAGTTTGGAAGAAGCACGAGAATCACATATAGGAACACATACATTTTGACGCACTGAAAGTAACTATGGGGTGGTGTTTTATAGGCATGCTAAACTCTAGTTTGGACGAAGTTTGAGAATCACATATAAGAAAGCTTACAGTCACTTAGAGAAAGCAAATCTCTGGGTGTGGAAAGTAGGCCTGCTAAACTCTATTTTGGTTTAAGAGTGAGAGTCATATATGGGAAGGCTTACATTCCCTCAGAGAAAGCAACGACGACGTGGTGGTTTGTAGGCATACTAAACTCTAGTTTGGAAGAAGTGGGAGAATGATATATGGGAACGCTTACATTCACGTAGAGAAAGCAACTATGGGGTGGCGTTTTTGTAGCCATGCTAATCTCTAGTTTGGAAGAAGTTAAGGAGTAATATATAGGAAAGGTTACAGTCATAGAAACCAACTCTCGGGGGATGTTTTGTACACCTGCAAAACTCCAGTTTGGAAGAAGGGGGAGAGTCATATTGGGGACCGCGTGCATTCACTCAGAGAAATCAACGATGGGATTGTGATTTGTAGGCATAGTCAACTCTAGTTTGGAAGAAGTACGAGAATCGTATATAGGAACGCTTACCTTCACGCAGAGAAAGCAACTATGGAGTGATGTTTGTATGCCTACTAAAATATAGTTTGGAGGAAGTTCGAGAGTCATATCTGGGAAGCTTACAGTCACTTAGAGAAAGCAACTCTCGGGGGGTGTTTCGTAGGCCTGCTAAACTCTATTTTCAATGAAGTGTTAGAATAATATATGGGAACTCAGTGAAAGCAAAGTCGTGGTTGTGGTTCCTAGGCATACTAACCTGTAATTTGGAAGAAGCAAGAGAATCACATGTAGAGCCGCTTACATTCCGGCACCGAAAACAACTATGGGGTGGTGTTTTGTAGGCTTGCAAAACTCTAGTTTGGACGAAGTTTGAGAGTCATATATAGGAAAGTTTACAGTCACGTAGAGAAAACAACTCTCTGGGTGTGGAATGTAGGCCTGCTAAACTCTATTTTGGTTGAAGTGTGAGAGTCATATATGGGAACGCTTACATTCACTCAGAGAAAACAACGTTTGGGTGGTGGTTTGTAGGGCATACTAAACTGTAGTTTGGAAGAAGTACGAGAGTCCTATATAGGAACACTTACATTCACGCAGAGGAAGCACTTATAGCGTCAGGTTTTGTAGGCATGCTAAACTGCAGTTTGGAAGAAGTTGGAGAACCTTATACAGGAATGATTACCATCACCTAGGGAA
Organism: Eulemur rufifrons; assembly: GCF_041146395.1. Taxonomy (NCBI): domain Eukaryota; kingdom Metazoa; phylum Chordata; class Mammalia; order Primates; family Lemuridae; genus Eulemur; species Eulemur rufifrons. The sequence goes on along the minus strand of NC_091009.1, from coordinate 510,657 downwards.
AGCAACTCTCGGGAGATTGTTTGTACACATGCTAAACTCTAATTTGGATGAAGTGTGAGAGTCAAACATGGGACCGCTTACATTCCCTCAGAGAAACAACATTGGGCTGGTTTTTGTAGGCATACTAAATAGTTTGGAAGAAGTACGAGAATGATATTTGGGAATGTTTACATTCACCCAGAGAAAGCAACTACGGGGTGGTGTTTTGTAAGCATGCTATAGTTTGGAAGAAGTTCTAAACCTGAACAGTCACTTAGAGAAAGCAACTCTTGGTGGGTGATTTTTAGGTCTGCTAAATTGTATTTTGAAAGAAGTACCAGAGTCATATATACTAATGCTTACATTCATGCAAAGAAAAAACTATGGGGTGATGTTTTGTGGGCATGTTAACCTGTAGTTTGGAAGAAGTTGGAGAGTCTTATTTAGGAAAGCTTACAGTCACCTAGAGAAAGCAACTCTCGGGAGATCCTTTCTTGGCCTGCTAAACTCTACTTTGCATCAATTGTGAGAGTCAAACATGGAAATGCTTTCATTCATTCAGAGAACGCAACGTTTGGGTGGTGGTTTGTAGGCATTCTAAACTGTATTTGGGAGGAAGTACGAGAGTCATATATCTGAACGCTTACATTCAGGCAGAGAAAGCCACTCTGGGGTCGTATTTTGTTGGCATGCTAAACTGTGGTTTGGAAGAAGTTTGAGCGTCTTATATAGGAAAGATTACAGTGACACAGAGAAAACAACTCTCGGAAGTTTATTGGTAGGCCTGCTAAACTCTAATTTGGATGAAATGTGAGAATGCTTGCATTCATTCACTCAGAGAAAGAAACATTATCGTGATGGTTTGAAGGCATAATAACTGTAGTTGGGAAGAAGTAGGAGAGTCATATATATGAATGGTTACATTCACGCAGAGAAAGCAACTGTGGGGTGGCGCAGGTATGCATGTTAATCTGTAGTTTTGAGGAAGTGCGAGAGTCATATCTGGGGAAAATTACAGTCACTTAGAGAAAGGAACCATGTTGGGCTGGTTTGTAGATCTGCTAAATTCTATTTTGGAAACAGAGTGTGAGTCATATATGGGAACGCTTATGTTCACTCAGAGAAAGCAACCACGGTGTGGTGTTTTGTTGGCATGGTGTACTTTGAAAGAAGTTGGAGATTCTTATATAGGAAAGTTTACAGTCACCTAGAGAAAGCAACTCACGGGGCGTGGTTTGTAGGCCTGCTAAACTCTAATTTAGATGAAGTGAGAGAGGCATATATATGAACGCTTATATTGATGCAGAGAAAGTAACTATGGGGTGGTGTTTTGTAGGCATGCTAAAACATAATTTGGAAGAAGTTCGAAAGCAGACAGTCACTTAGAGAAAGCAACTCTCCGCGGTTCATTTTTCGGTCTGCTAAATTGTATTTTGAAAGAAGTACCAGAGTCATATATACAAACGCTTACATTCATGCAGAGAAAGCAACTGTGGGGTGGTGTTTTCTAGGCATGCTAAACTCTAGTTTGGACGAAGTTTGAGAATCACATATAAGAAAGCTTAGAGTCACTTAGAGAAAGCAAATCTCTGGTGTGGAATGTAGGCGTGCTAAACTCTATTTTGGTTTCAGAGTGAGAGTCATATATGGGAAGGCTTACATTCACTCAGAGAAAGCTACGATGATGTGGTGGTTTGTAGGCATACTAAACTCTAGTTTGGAAGAAGTAGGAGAATGATATATGGGAACACTTACATTCATGCAGAGAAAGCAATTATGGGGTGGATTTTTTGTAGCCATGCTAATCTCTATTTTGCAAGAAGTTAAAGAGTAATATATAGGAAAACGTACCGTCATTTATAGAAACCAACTTTCGGGGGATGGTTTGTAGGCCTGCAAAACTCTACTTTGGAAGAAGGGGGAGAGTCATATTGGGGACTGCGTACATTCACTCAGAGAAATCAACGATGGGGTTGTGGTTTGTAGGCATACTAAACTCTAGTTTGGAAGAAGTACGAGAATCATATATAGGAACGCTTACATTCATGCAGAGAAAGCAACTATGGAGTGATGTTTGTATGCCTACTAAACTATAGTTTGGGGGATGTTCGAGAGTCATATCTGGGAAGTTTACAGTCATTTAGAGAAAGCAACTCTTGGGGGGGTGGTTCGTAGGCCTGCTAAACTCTATTTTCAATGAAGTGTTAGAATCATATACAGGAACGCTTACATTCACTCAGAGAAAGCAACGTTGGGGTGGCCGTTTTTGAGCATACTGAACTCTACTTTGGAAGAGGTACGAGAGACATATATAGGAACGCTTACATTAACACAGAGAAAGCAAATATGGGGTGCTGTAGTGCAGGCATGCTAAACTATAGATTGGAAGAAGTTCGAAAGCTGACAGTCATTTACAGAAAGCAACTCTTGGCGGGTGATTTTTAGGTCTGCTAAATTGTATTTTGAAAGACGTACCAGAGTCATATAGACAAACGCTTACATTCATGCAGAGAAAGAAACTATGGGGTGATGTGTTGCGGGGATGCTAAACTGCAGTTTGGAAGGAGTTCGAGAGTGTTATATAGGATAACTTAGAGTCACCTAGAGAAAGCAACACTCGGGACAGCTTTGCAAGCCTGTAAACACTAATTAGCAGCAATTGTGAGAGTCAAACATGGGAACGCTTACATTCACTCAGAGAACACAACGTTTGGGTGGTGATTTGTAGGCATCATAACTGTAGTTTGGAAGAAGTAGGAGAGTCATATATATGAACGGTTACATTCACGCAGAGAAAGCAACTGATGGGTGGCGTATGTACGCATGTTAATGTATACTTTGGAGGAAGTCCGGGAGTCTTATCTGGGGAAAATTGCAGTCACTTAGAGAAAGCAACCATCGGGGGCCGTTTTGTAGATCTGCTAAATTCTATTTTGGAAGAAGAGAGAAAGTCATATGTGGGAACGCTTATGTTCACTCAGAGAAATCAACGATGGGGCAGTGTTTCGTTGGCATGCTAAACTGTAGTTTGGAAGAAGTTCGCGAGTCTTATATAAGAAAGCTTACAGTCACCTAGAGAAAGTAACTCTTGGCAGATTGTTTCTAAGCATGCTAAACTCTAATTTGCATCAATTGTGAGAGTCAAACATGGGAACGCTTACATTCACTCAGAGAACGCAACGTTTGGGTGGTGGTTTGTAAGCATTCTAAACTGTATTTTGGAGGAAGTAGGAGACTCATATATACGAATGCTTACATTCACGCAGAGAAAGCAACTCTGGGGTCGTATTTTGTTGGCATGCTAAACTGTGGTTTGGAAGAAGTTCGAGAGCCTTATATAGGAAAGATTACACTGACACAGAGAAAACAACTCTCTGTAGTTTGTTGGTAGGTCTGCTAAACTGTAATTTGGATGAAGTGTGAGAACGCTTGCATTCACTCAGAGAAAGAACTTTGTCGTGGTGGTTTGTAGGAATAACAACTGTAGTTCGAAGAAGTAGGAGAGTCATATATGAATGGTTACATTCACGCAGAGAAAGCAATTGTGGGGTGGTGTATGTAATCATCATAATCTGTAGTTTGGAGGAAGTTCAAGAGTCATATCTGGGGAAAATTAGAGTCACGTAGAGAAAGGAACCATCGGGGGCTGGTGTGTAGGTCTGTTAAATTCTATTTTGGAAAAAGAGTGAGAGTCATATATGGGAACGCTTATGTTCACCCAGAGAAATCAACGATGGGGCGCTGTATTGTTGGCATGCCAAACTGTAGTTTGGAAGAAGTTCGAGAGTCTTATATAGGAAAGTTTACAGTCACCTAGAGAAAGCAACTCACAGGAAGTGGTTTGTAGGCCGCTAAACTCTAATTTGGATGAAGTGAAAGAGGCATACATGGATACGCTTCATTCACTCAGAGAAAGGTAAATTGTGGTGCCGGTTTTTAGGTATACTAAACTCCAGTTTGGAAGAAGTACGAGAGACATATATATGAACGCTTATATGGACGCAGAGAAAGCAACTATGGGGTGGTGTTTTGTTGGCATGCTAAAATATAGTTTGGAAGAAGTTCGAAAGCAGACAGTCAGAGAAAGCAACTCTTGGCGGTAGATTTTTAGGTCTGCTAAATTGTATTTTGAAAGAAGTACCAGTGTCATATATACAAACGCTTACATTCATGCAGAGAAAGCAACTGTGGGGTGGTGTTTTCTAGGCGTGCTAAACTCTAGTTTGGACGAAGTTTGAGAATCACATATAAGAAAGCTTAGAGTCTCTTAGGGAAAGGAAATTTCTGGTTGTGGAATGTAGGCGTGCTAAATTCTATTTTGGTTTAAGATTGAGAGTCATATATGGAAAGGGTTACATTCACTCAGAGAAAGCAACGATGATGTGGTGGTTTGTAGGCATACTAAACTCTAGTTTGGAAGAAGTAGGAAAATGATATTTGGGAATGCTTACATTCATGCAGAGAAAGCAATTATGGGGTGGGTTTTTGTACCCATGCTAATCTCTAGTTTGGAAGAAGTTATATAGGAAAGCGTACAGTCATTTATAGAAACCAACTTTCGGGGGATGGACGGTAGGCCTGCAAAACTCTACTTTGGAAGAAGTGAGAGAGTCATATTGGGGACCACGTACATTGACTCAGAGAAATCAAGGATGGGCTTGTGTTTTGTAGGCATACTAAACTCTAGTTTGGAGGAAGTACGAGAATCATATATAGGAACGCTTACATTCATGCAGAGAAAGCAACTATGGAGTGATGATTTTATGCCTACTAAACTATAGTTTGGAGGAAGTTTAGAATCTTATATAGCAAAGCTTACAGTCACCTAGAGAGAGCAACTCTCGGGAGATGGTTTCTAAGCCTGCTAATTTGCACCAACTGTTAAAGTCAAATATGGGAAGGTTTACATCCACTCAGAACGCAAGGTTTGGGTTGTAGTTTGTGGCCATAATAACTGTAGTTCGGAAGAAGTAGGAAAGTCATATATATGAACGGTTACATTCACGCAGAGAAAGCAACTATGGAGTGATGTTTGTATGCCTACTAAACTATAGTTTGGAGGATGTAACTCTCGGGGGGTGGTTCGTAGGCCTGCTAAACTCTATTTTCAATGAAGTGTTAAAATCATATACAGGAACGCTTACATTCACTCAGAGAAAGCAACGTTGGGGTGGCCGTTTTTGAGCATACTAAACTCTACTTTGGAAGAGGTACGAGAGACATAAATACGAACGCTTACATTAACACAGAGAAAGCAAATACGGGGTGCTGTAGTGCAGGCATGCTAAACTATAGATTGGAAGAAGTTCGAAAGCTGACAGTCACTTAGAGAAAGCAACTCTTGGCGGGTGATTTTTTCAGTCTGCTAAATTGTATTTTGAAAGACGTGTCAGAGTCTTATATACAAACGCTTACATTCATGCATAGAAAGAAAATATGGGGTGATGTGTTGTGGGGATGCTAAACTGCAGTTTGGAAGGAGTTCGAGAGTGTTATTTGGATAGCTTACAGTCACCTAGAGAAAGCAACACTCAGGAGAGCTTTGCAAGCCTGCTAAACTCTAACTAGCAGCAATTGTGAGAGTCAAACATTGGAATGCTTACATTCACTCAGAGAACACAACGTTTGGGTGGTGGTTTGTAGGCATAATAACTGTAGTTCAGAAGAAGTAGTAGAGTCATATATATGAACGGTTACATTCACGCAGAGAAAGCAACTGTTGGGTGGCGTATGTATGCATGCTAATCTGTAGTTTGGAGGAAGTGCGAGAGTCATATCTGGGGAAAATTACAGTCACCTAGAGAAAGCAACTCTCGGGAGATTGTTTCTAAGCATGCTAAATTCTAATTTGCATCAATTGTGAGAGTCAAACATGGGAACGCTTACATTCACTCAGAGAACGCAACGTTTGGGTGGTGGTTTGTAAGCATTCTAAACTGTATTTTGGAGGAAGTAGGAGACTCATATATACGAATGCTTACATTCACGCAGAGAAAGCAACTCTGGGGTCGTATTTTGTTGGCATGCTAAACTGTGGTTTGGAAGAAGTTCGAGAGCCTTACATAAGAAAGATTACAGTGACACAGAGAAAAACAACTCTCTGTAGTTTGTTGGTAGGTCTGCTAAACTGTAATTTGGATGAAGTGTGAGAATGCTTGCATTCACTCAGAGAAAGAACGTTGTCGTGATGGTTTGTAGGAATAAATGCTGTAGTTTAAAAGAAGGAGAGTCATATATGAACGGTTACATTCACGCAGAGAAAGCAACTGTGGGGTGGCCTATGTAATCATCATAATCTATAGTTTGGAGAAAGTTCAAGAGTCATATGTGGGAAAAATTAGAGTCACGTAGAGAATTGGAACCATCGGGTGTTGTGTAGGTCTGCTAAATTCTATTTTGGAAGAAGAGTGAGAGTCATATATGGGAACGCTTATGTTCACTCAGAGAAATCAACGATGGGGCGCTGTATTGTTGGCATGCTAAACTGTAGTTTGGAAGAAGTTCGAGAGTCTTATATAGGAAAGTTTACAGTCACCTAGAGAATGCAACTCACAGGAGGTGGTTTGTGGGCCACTAAACTCTAATTTGGATGAAGTGAAAGAGGCATACATGGATACGCTTCATTCACTCAGAGAAAGGTAAATTGTGGTGCCGGTTTTTAGGTATACTAAACTCCAGTTTGGAAGAAGTACGAGAGTCATATATATGAACGCTTATATGGACGCAGAGAAAGCAACTATGGGGTGGTGTTTTGTAGGCATGCTAAAATATAATTTGGAAGAAGTTCGAAAGCTGACAGTGACTTAGAGTATGCAACTCTTGGCGGTTGATTTTGAGGTCTGCTAAATTGTATTTTGAAAGAAGTACCAGAGTCATATATAAAATCTCTTACATTGATGCTGAGAAAAACTATGTGGTGATGTTTTGTTGGCGTGCTGAAATGTAGTTTCGAAGAAGTTCGACAGTCTTTTATAGGAAACCTTACAGTCCCCTAGAGGAAGCAACTTTCGAGAGATAGTTTGTAAGCCTGCTAAACTCTACTTTGCATCATTTGGAACAGTCATACTTGGGAACGCTAACATTCTCTCAGAGAACTTAACTTTTGGGTGGTGGTTTGTAAGCATACTAAACGGTATTTTGGAAGTAGCAGAGTCATATATATGAGCGCTTACATTCACCCAGAGAGGGCCACTATGGGGTGGTGTTTTGTAGGCCTGCTAAAATATAATTTGGAAGAAGTTCGAAAGCTGACAGTGACTTAGAGAAGGCAACTCTCGGCGGTTGATTTAGAGGTCTGCTAAATTGTATTTTGAAAGAAGTACCAGAGTCATATATAAAATCGCTTATATTTATGCTGAGAAAGAAACTATGTGGTGATTTTTGTTGGCGTGCTGAAATGTAGTTTCGAAGAAGTTCGACAGTCTTTTATAGGAAAGCTTACAGTCCCCCAGAGGAAGCAACTTTCGAGAGATAGTTTGTAAGCCTGCTAAACTCTACTTTGCATCATTTGGAACAGTCATACTTGGGAACGCTAACATTCTCTCAGAGAACGCAACGTTTGGTTGGTTGTTTGTAAGCATACTAAACTGTATTTTGGAAGAAGTAGCAGAGTCATATATACAAGTGCTTACATTCACGCAGAGAGGGCAACTATGGGGTGGTGTTTTGTAGGCATGCAAATCTCTAGTTGCGAAGAAGTTAAGAGTAATAGGAAAGCTTACAGTCTCATAGAGAAAGCAACCCTTGGGGGCTGGTTTGTAGTTCTGCTAAATTCTATTTTGGATGAAGTGTGAATCATAAACGGGAACGCTAACATTCACTCAGAGAAAGCAGGGTTGCGGTGGTGGTTTTTAGTCACACTAAACTGGAGTTTGGAGGAAGTACGAGAATAAAAGAATGCTTACATTCACTCAGAAAAAGCAAAGTTGGGGAGGTGGTTTGTAGGTGTACTATACTTTGGAAGAAGTACGAGCGTGATGCATAGGAACGCTTACATTCACGCAAACTATGTGGTGGCCTTTTGTTGGCATGCTAAACTATGTTCCAAAGTCATATATAGGAAAGCTTATAGTGAGAGAAAGCAACTCTCAGGCGGTGTTTTGTAGGTCCGGTAAATTGCATTTTGAAAGCAGTCCGAGATTCATATAAGGGAAAGCCTATATCCACTCAGAGAAAGCAATGTTGGGCTGGTGGTTTGTAGGCATACTAAACTGTATTTTGGAACTCGTATGTATGACTCTCACACTTGATCCAAATTAGAGTTCACCAGGCCTATAAACCACATCCTGAAAGTTGCTTTCTCTAGGTGAATGTAAGCTTTCCTATATAAAACTCTCGAACTTCTTCCAAACTACAGTTTAGCATGCCAACAATACACCACCGGATCGTTGCTTTCTCTGAGTGAACATAAGCATTCCCTTATATGAATCTCTTTTTCCAAAATAGAATTTAGCAGACCTACAAACCAGTCCCCGATGGTTGATTTAGCTATGTGACTGTAATTTTCCCTAGATATGACTCTCGAATTTCCTCCAAACTATAGATTAGCACGCGTACATACGGTACCCAACAGTTGCTTTCTCTGCGTGAATGTAACCGTTCATATATATGACTTTCCTACTTTTTCCGAACTACAATTATTATGGCCACAAACCACAACCCAAATGTTGCGTTCTGAGTGGATGTAAACCTTCCCATGTTTGACTTTAACAATCGGTGCAAATTAGTTTAGCAGGCTTAGAAACCATCTCCCGAGAGTTGCTTTCTCTAGGTGACTGTAAGCTTTCCTATATAAGACTCTCGAACTTCTTAGAAGTTTTGTGGGCAGTTTAGCATGCCCACAAAACATCACCCCATAGTTTCTTTCTCTGCATGAATGTAACCGTTTGTAACTATGATTCTGGTACTTATTTCAAAACACAATTTAGCAGACCTAAAAATCACCCGCAGAGAGTTTCTTTCTCTAAGTGACAGCTTTCGAACTTCTTCCAGACTACAGTTTAGCATGCCTAAAAACACGAACCCATAGTGGCTTTCAGTGCCTGAATGTAAGCGGTTCTATATGTGATTCTTTTGCTTCTTCCAAATTACAGGTTAGTATACCTACAAACCACCACCCCAACGTTGCTTTCTCTGAGTGAATGTAAGCGTTCCTGTATATGATTCTAACACTTCATTGAAAATAGAGTTTAGCAGGCCTACGAACCACCCCCAGAGAGTTGCTTTCTCTAAATGACTGTAAGCTTCCCAGATATGACTCTCGAACATCCTCCAAACTATAGTTTAGTAGGCATACAAACATCACTCCATAGTTGCTTTCTCTGCATGAATGTAAGCGTTCCTATATATGATTCTCGTACTTCCTCCAAACTAGAGTTTAGTATGCCTACAAAACACAACCCCATCCTTGATTTCTCTGAGTCAATGTACGTGGTCCCCAATATGTCTCTCCCCCTTCTTCCAAAGTAGAGTTTTGCAGGCCTACCATCCATCCCCCGTAAATTGGTTTCTATAAATGAGTGTACGCTTTCCTATATAACTTCTTCCAAACTAGAGATTAGCATGGGTGCAAAAAATCCACCGCATAATTGCTTTCTCTGCATGAATGTAAGCGTTCCCATATATCATTCTCCCACTTCTTCCAAACTAGAGTTTAGTATGCCTACAAACCACCACACCATCGTTGCTTTCTCTGAGTGAATGTAACCCTTTCCATATATGATGCTCAGTCTTAAACCACAATAGAGTTTAGCACGCCTACATTCCACAACCAGAGATTTGCTTTCTCTAAGTGACTCTAAGCTTTCTTATATGTGATTCTCAAACTTCGTCCAAACTAGATTTTAGCATGCCTACAATACACCACCCCACAGAAGCTTTCTCTGCATGAATGTAAGCGTTCTTTATATGACACTGGTACTTCTTTCAAAATACAATTTAGCAGACCTAAAAATCCACCGCCAAGAGTTGCTTTCTCTAAGTGACTGTCTGCTTTCGAACTTCTTCCAAATTATATATTAGCATGCCTACAAAACACCACCCCATAGTTGCTTTCTCTGCGTCCATATAAGCGTCCATATATATGACTCTCGTACTTCTTCCAAACTGGAGTTTAGTATACCTAAAAACCGCCACTCCAACTTACCTTTCTCTTAGTGAATGAAGCATATCCATGTATGCCTCTTTCACTTCATCCAAATTAGAGTTTAGCGGCCTACAAACCACCTCCTGTGAGTTGCTTTCTCTAGGTGACTGTAAACTTTCCTATATAAGACTCTCGAACTTCTTCCAAACTACAGTTTGGCATGCCAACAATACAGCGCCCCATCATTGATTTCTCTGAGTGAACATAAGCGTTCCCATATATGACTCTCACTCTTTTTCCAAAATAGAATTTAGCAGACCTACACACCAGCCCCCGATGGTTCCTTTCTCTAAGTGACTCTAATTTTCCCCAGATATGACTCTCGAACTTCCTCCAAACTACAGATTATGATGATTACATACACCACCCCACAATTGCTTTCTCTGCGTGAATGTAACCATTCATATATGACTCTCCTACTTCTTCGAACTACAGTTGTTATTCCTACAAACCACCACGACAAAGTTCTTTCTCTGAGTGAATGCAAGCGTTCTCACACTTCATCCAAATTACAGTTTAGCAGACCTACCAACAAACTACAGAGAGTTGTTTTCTCTGTGTCAGTGTAATCTTTCCTATATAAGGCTCTCGAACTTCTTCCAAACCACAGTTTAGCATGCCAACAAAATACGACCCCAGAGTTGCTTTCTCTGCGTGAATGTAAGCATTCGTATATATGAGTCTCCTACTTCCTCCAAAATACAGTTTAGAATGCTTACAAACCACCACCCAAACGTTGCGTTCTCTGAGTGAATGTAAGCGTTCCCATGTTTGACTCTCACAATTGATGCAAATTAGAGTTTAGCATGCTTAGAAACAATCTGCCGAGAGTTACTTTCTCTAGGTGACTGTAAGCTTTCTTATATAAGACTCGCGAACTTCTTCCAAACTACAGTTTAGCATGCCAACGAAACACTGCCCCATCGTTGATTTCTCTGAGTGAACATAAGCGTTCCCACATATGACTTTTTCTCTTCTTCCAAAATAGAATTTAGCAGATCTACAAAACGGCCCCCGATGGTTGCTTTCTCTAAGTGACTGCAATTTTCCCCAGATAAGACTCCCGAACTTCCTCCAAAGTATACATTAACATGCGTACATACGCCACCCATCAGTTGCTTTCTCTGCGTGAATGTAACCGTTCATATATATGACTCTCCTACTTCTTCCAAACTACAGTTATGATGCCTACAAATCACCACCCAAACGTTGTGTTCTCTGAGTGAATGTAAGCGTTCCCATGTTTGACTCTCACAATTGCTGCTAATTAGTGTTTACAGGCTTGCAAAGCTGTCCCGAGTGTTGCTTTCTCTAGGTGACTCTAAGTTATCCTATATAACACTCTCGAACTCCTTCCAAACTGCAGTTTAGCATCCCGACAACACATCACCCCATAGTTTCTTTCTCTGCATGAATGTAAGCGTTTGTCTATATGACTCTGGTACGTCTTTCAAAATACAATTTAGCAGACCTAAAAATCACCCGCCAAGAGTTGCTTTCTGTAAATGACTGTCAGCTTTCGAACTTCTTGCAATCTATAGTTTAGCATGCCTGCACTACAGCACCCCGTATTTGCTTTCTCTGTGTTAATGTAAGCGTTCGTATTTATGTCTCTCGTACCTCTTCCAAAGTAGAGTTTAGTATGCTCAAAAACGGCCACCCCAACGTTGCTTTCTCTGAGTGAATGTAAGCGTTCCTGTATATGATTCTAACACTTCATTGAAAATAGAGTTTAGCAGGCCTACGAACCACCCCCCCAAGAGTTGCTTTCTCTAAATGACTGTAAACTTCCCAGATATGACTCTCGAACATCCCCCAAACTATAGTTTAGTAGGCATACAAACATCACTCCATAGTTGCTTTCTCTGCATGAATGTAAGCGTTCCTATATATGATTCTCGTACTTCTTCCAAACTAGAGTTTAGTATGCCTACAAACCACAACCCCATCGTTGATTTCTCTGAGTGAATGTACGCAGTCCCCAATATGACTCTCCCCCTTCTTCCAAAGTAGAGTTTTGCAGGCCTACAAACCATCCCCCGAAAGTTGGTTTCTATAAATGACGGTACGTTTTCCTATATATTACTCTTTAACTTCTTGCAAAATAGAGATTAGCATGGCTACAAAAAATCCACCCCATAATTGCTTTCTCTGCATGAATGTAAGTGTTCCCATATATCATTCTCCTACTTCTTCCAAACTAGAGTTTAGTACGCCTACAAACCACCACATCATCGTAGCTTTCTCTGAGTGAATGTAAGCCTTCCCATATATGACTCTCACTCTGAAACCAAAATAGAGTTTAGCACGCCTACATTCCACACCAGAGATTTGCTTTCTCTAAGTGACTCTAAGCTTTCTTATATGTGATTCTCAAACTTCGTCCAAACTAGAGTTTAGCATGCCTAGAAAACACCACCCCACAGTTGCTTTCTCTGCATGAATGTAAGCGTTTGTATATATGACTCTGGTACTTCTTTCAAAATACAATTTAGCAGACCTAAAAATGAACCGCCGAGAGTTGCTTTCTCTAAGTGACTGTCTGCTTTCGAACTTCTTCCAAATTATAATTTAGCATGCCTACAAAACACCACCCCATAGTTACTTTCTCTGCATCAATATAAGCGTTCATATATATGCCTCTCTCACTTCATCTAAATTAGAGTTTAGCAGGCCTACAAACCACGCCCCATGAGTTGCTTTCTCTAGGTGACTGTAAACTTTCCTATATAAGAATCTCCAACTTCTTTCAAACTACAGCATGCCAACAAAACACCACACCGTGGTTGCTTTCTCTGAGTGAACATAAGCGTTCCCATATATGACTCACACTCTGTTTCCAAAATAGAATTTAGCAGATCTACAAACCAGCCCAACATGGTTCCTTTCTCTAAGTGACTGTAATTTTCCCCAGATATGACTCTCGCACTTCCTCCAAACTACAGATTAACATGCATACCTGCGCCACCCCACAGTTGCTTTCTCTGCGTGAATGTAACCGTTCATATATATGACTCTCCTACTTCTTCCCAACTACAGTTATTATGCCTTCAAACCATCACGATAATGTTTCTTTCTCTGAGTGAATGAATGCAAGCGTTCTCACATTTCATCCAAATTAGAGTTTAGCAGGCCTACCAATAAACTTCCGAGAGCTGTTTTCTCTGTGTCGCTGTAATCTTTCCTATATAAGACTCTCGAACTTCTTCCAAACCACAGTTTAGCATGCCAACAAAATACGACCCCAGAGTTGCTGTCTATGCCTGAATGTAAGCGTTCAGATATATGACTCTCGTACTTCCTCCCAAATACAGTTTAGAATGCCTACAAACCACCACCCAAACGTTGCGTTCTCTGAATGAATGAAAGCATTCCCATGTTTGACTCTCACAATTGATCCAAAGTAGAGTTTAGCAGGCCAAGAAAGGATCTCCCGAGAGTTGCTTTCTCTAGGTGACTGTAAGCTTTCCTAAATAAGACTCTCCAACTTCTTCCAAACTACAGGTTAACATGCCCACAAAACATCACCCCATAGTTTTTTCTTTGCATGAATGTAAGCATTAGTATATATGACTCTGGTACTTCTTTCAAAATACAATTTAGCAGACCTAAAAATCACCCACCAAGAGTTGCTTTCTCTAAGTGACTGTTCAGGTTTAGAACTTCTTCCAAACTATAGCATGCTTACAAAACACCACCCCGTAGTTGCTTTCTCTGGGTGAATGTAAGCGTTCCCAAATATCATTCTCGTACTTCTTCCAAACTAATTAGTATGCCTACAAAAACCAGCCCAATGTTGTTTCTCTGAGGGAATGTAAGCGGTCCCATGTTTGACTCTCACACTTCATCCAAATTAGAGTTTAGCATGTGTACAAACCATCTCCCGAGAGTTGCTTTCCCTAGGTGATGGTAATCATTCCTGTATAAGGTTCTCCAACTTCTTCCAAACTGCAGTTTAGCATGCCTACAAAACCTGACGCCATAAGTGCTTTCTCTGCGTGAATGTAAGTGTTCCTATATAGGACTCTCGTACTTCTTCCAAACTACAGTTTAGTATGCCCTACAAACCACCACCCAAACGTTGTTTTCTCTGAGGGAATGTAAGCGTTCCCATATATGACTCTCACACTTCAACCAAAATAGAGTTTAGCATGCCTACATTCCACACCCAGAGATTTGCTTTCTCTAAGTGACTGTAAGCTTTCTTATATGTGATTCTCAAACTTCGTCCAAACTAGAGTTTAGCATGCCTATAAAACACCACCCCATAGTTACTTTCAGTGCGTCAAAATGTATGTGTTCCTATATGTGATTCTCGTGCTTCTTCCAAACTGCAGTTTAGTAAGCCTACAAACAACCCCATCGTTGCTTTCTCTGAGGGAATGTAAGCATTCTCATATATGACTCTCACACTTCAACCAAAACAGGGTTTTGCAGGCCTACAAACCACCCGCCAAGACTTGCTTTTTCAAAGTGGCTGTTACCTTTCCTATATAGGACTCTGGAACTTCTCCCAAGCTAGACTTTAACATGTCTACCTGACACTACTCCGTAGTTGCTCTCGGTGTGTGAATGTAAGCGTTCCTATATATGAGTCTTGTACTTCTTCCTAACTAGCATCTGGCATGCCAAAATAACACTCCCCCATAGTTGCTTTCTTTGAGTCAATGTAAACATTCCTATATATGTCTCTCGCACTTCTTCCAAACTTGAGTTATGTCTACAAACCAATCCCCGACAGCTGTTTTCTCTGAACGAATTTAAGCGTTCCTATATAGGACTATGGCACTTCCTCCAAACTAGAGTTTAGCAAGCCTACACTCCACCCCCGTTCGTTGCTTTCTCTAAGTTACTGTAAGCTTTCCTATACATGGCTCTCGAAATTTTCCAAACTAGAGTTAGCATGCCTACTATACACCTACACATAATTGCTTTGTCTGAGTGAATATAAGCCTTCCTCTATATGACTGTCGCACTTTTTCCAAATTAGAGTGTAGCCAGCCTGGAAAGCACCCCTTATAGTTGCTTTCATTGAGTGAATGTTAACATTCCTATGTATGACTCTCGCAACTTTTCCAATCTAAGATTTTAGCAATGCTACAAATCCCCCGCCGAGAGTTCCTATACATAACTGTCCTCTTTTTCCAAGCTAGAGTTTAGGAAGCCTAGAAACCGTCCCCCCGTAGACGCTTTATGTGAATGTAAGCGTTCCTATATATGACTCTTGCCTTCCTCCAAACTAGAGCTTAGCAAGCCTACAAACCAACTCCCTATAATTGCTTTCTCTGAATGAATGATATCGTTCCTATATAAGACTCTCGAACTTCTTCCAAACCAGAGTTTAACAAGCCAAAAAAGCACCCCCCATAGATGCTTCCTCTAACTCAAAGCTAATATTCCTATATATGATTCAGCTTCTTCATCCAAACTAGAGTAAGGCAAGCCTACAAATCACACACCAATAGTTGCTTTCTATCAGTAAATGTAAGCATCCCTATATATGACTATAGCAATTCTTCCAAACTGGAGTTTAGCAAGCCTCCAGACCCCCGGACCCCACTCCATAGTACCCTGGGCATTGGCGCCTGCCTGTCATGCAGGACATAGGGGCGGACCCTCATCTCAGACACGGCATTGGTGGATTGTAGGCTTTTTTAAGTTTTTGAATTGAAGAAGTCTGAGAATTGGAATTGGGTTTAGGGTAAGGGTAGGTGTTAGGGACTAGGATTAGGTTTAGGGGTTAGGGTTTTAGGTTAGAATTAGGGTTAGGATTACTGTTAGGGTTAGAGATTAGGATTATGTTTAGTGGTTGGGTTTAGGTTTACGGTGAGAGGCAAGAGTAAGGGTCAGGGATTAGGGTTACTGTTAGGAGTTAGATTCAGGGCTTACTAAGGGTTTGGTTTAGTGATAGGGTTAGGGCTTACGTTTAACGGTGTGTGTTAGGGCACGGGCCCTGTCTAACGTACGGGGCACTGTGGATGTGGAGCAAGGCTGGGTCCCCACTTCATCGTACCCTGGGTGTTGGGCTTCAACTGTCATGCAGGACAAAGGCAGAGGCTCATCTCACGCATGGTTAGGATTAAGGTTTAAGGTTAGGGTCAGGGTTGAGGGTTAGGGTGAGGGTTAACAGTTAGAGTTAGGGTAAGGGGGTTAGGGATAGGGTTAGGGTTAAGGGTTAGGTTTATGGTTCAAGTTTAAGGTTAGCATTAGAGGGTAGGTTTAGTGTAACTGTAGGTCAGTGTTGGGGTTAAATCTCTAGGCATTAGGGTAAAGGTTAGTGTTATGGTTAAGAGTTAGGGTTAGGGTTAGTGTTGGTAGGGTTAAGGTTAGGGTTAGCGTTTCAGAATTAGGGATTAGGTGTTATGGTTATGGCTAGGAGTTAGGGTTAGAATTACGGTATAGGCTTGTTCTCAGGGTGTCATGCATTAACGTTAAGATAAGGGGTTGAACTTAGGGTTACGGTGAGGTTTACGTGTTGAGGTGAGCAGTAGGATCAGGGTTAGGTGTTATGTTCTGGGTTAGGGTTATGGGTGACGGGTAGGGTTTATGCTTAGGGCATGGGCCCTGTATGCACTAGGAGGCGAAGTTAGGAGTCTGTGATGGTCGCTGAGAACACACTCTATCCCACGCAGTGTATGGGCCTCTCGGTTTCATGCCGGACACTGTGGCAGAGCCGGCTTTCATGCATGGCTTAGTAGGATTGTAGGCTTTCAAAACTCTGAGAAAACAAGAAGTCTGAGAATTAGATTTAGGGTTAAAATTACGGCACGGTTTAGGGATGAAGATTAGTGATAGGGTGAGGGCTTAGGGTTAGGGGATAGGGTTAGGGTTAGGGTTGTGGTAGGGTGAAAGTTAGGGTTTTCATTTTAGAAATAGGGATGAGGTGTTATGGTTATGACTATGGTTTAGGATTAGAATTATGGGATAGGGCTTCTTCTCAGGGTGTTATGCATTAACGTTAATTTAAGGGGATAAGTTAGCATTACGGGGAGGTTTATGGTTTACGTTTAGGAATAGGATCATGGTTAGGTGTTATGTTCAGGGTGAGGGTTATCTGTTAGGGGCAGTGCTTATACTTAGCGTACAGGCCCTGTCTGCACTGGGCGGCGGGCGGGGGTTAGGGGGATAGGATTGTCCCCGGGAACACACTCTATTGAACGCTGGGTGTGGATTCCTGGGTTTCATGCAGGACACAGTGGCAGAGCACCCTTTAACTCATGGCATGGGAGGTTTGTAGGCTTTCTAAACTCTGAGAAAGCAAGAAGTCTGAGAATTAGATTTAGGGGTAGGATTATGGTAATGTTTAGGGATGAAGATTAGTGTTAGGGTGGAGTCTTAGGGTTAGGTGTTAGGGTTAAATGTTAGTGTTAGGTTTAACAGTTACAGTTAGGTTTACGTTTAAGATTCAGGGTTAGGGTTAAGGTTTGGGTTTAGCGTTTGGCACAGGGTTAGGCTTCAGTATTAGCCTTATGGATAAGGATTAAGAGTAGGGTTAGGGTTAAGGGTTAGTGTCAGGGTTAATGGTAAGTTTCAAGATTGAGGGTTAGGGTTGCGGTTAGGGTTAGGTTTAGCGTTAGGGGTTAGGGTTAGGCTTAGGGTTAAAGGATAGTATTATGGTTAAGTGTTGGGCTTAGGGTTAGGGTTTAGTGTTAGCGTTATCATTAAGGATTAGGGTTAGGGTCAGGGTTAAATGCTTGGGTGCGGGTAATGGTTAGGGTCAGGGTTAAGGTTTACGGATAGCGTTAGTGTTAAGGGTTATGGGTAGGTTTAGGGTTCAGGGTTAGAGTTAGCATTAGGGCTTAAGGTTAGGATTAGGCAGGAGGTTAGATTTAGGGTTAGATCTAAGCGTTAGGGTAAGGGCTAGGGTTAGGGTTAAGAGATAGGGTTAGGTTTAATGCTTAGGATTAGGGTTAGGGTTTGGGGTTAAAGTAAGTGTTAGGGGTTAGGTTTAAGGATCAAAGGTTAGGGTTATTTTTAGCTGTAGTGTTAGGGTTAGGGAAAAGGGATCCCATTAGCATTAAGGGTCTTCCTTACTGTAGGGTTAAGGGTTAGGCTTAGAGTTAAAGGTTAAGGTTAGGGTCAGTGTTAAGAATTAGGGGGAGGGTTAACGGTTAGGGTAAAGGTTAAGTGTTAGGGTTAGGGATTAGCGATTAGGGTTTTTGGTTAGTGTTAGGGTTAGAGGTTAGGAGTTCGTGTTTTATGAAGGGGTATGGTTAGAATTAGGATTGGGGTTAGAGTTAGGGTTAGGTATAGGGGTTAGGTTTAGGGGTTAGTTTTAGGGTAAAAGGATAGGATTAGGGTTTTGGGTTGGGCTTACGTTTAGGGTTAAAGTTTACTGCTAGGGTTAGGGATAGGGTTCAGGGTTAGCTTTAGGGGTTCTGGTTAGGGTTAGGTGTTAGGTTAGTGTCAGGCTTAGGTCTAGTCGTGAGGGTAAGGTTTAGAGTTAGCTTTAAGAGCTAGGGTTAGGTTTAATGGTTCGGATTAGGATTAGGGTTAAAGGTTAGCGTAAGGCTTAGGGGTTTGGGTGAAGGGTTAGGGTTTTTGTTAGACATAGCGTTGGGGTTAGAAGTAAGGGTTACTGTCAGTGTTAGGGTTGTAGGTAGGGTTCCGGTTAGGGTTAGCGGTTTAGAATTAGGGTTAGGGATTAGGTGTTCCAGTGATGACTAGGAGATAGGGTTAGAATTATGGGATAGGGGTTGTTCTCAGGGAATGGGTTATGCATTAACGTTAGGATAAGAGGTTAAAGTTAGGCTCACGGTGAGGTTTACGTGTTAAGGGGAGAAATAGGAACAGGGTTGGGTGTTATGTTCAGGGTTAGGGTTATCTGTTAAAGGTATTGTTTATGCTTAGCGCACGGGCCCTGTCTGCATTCGGCGGGCGGGGGGAGTTTAGGGGGCTGGGATTGTACCCGGGAACCCACTCTATCATACTCTGGGTATGGGCCCGTGGGTTTCATGCAGGACACAGTGGTAGAGCCTCCTTTCACGCATGGCATGGGAGGATTGCAGGCTTTCTAAACTCTAAGAAAGAAAGAAGTCTGAGAATTAGATTTAGGGTTAGCATTATGGTTAGGGTTAAGGATGAAGTTTAGTGTTAGGATGAGGGCTTAAGGTTAGGGATTAGGGTTAGGGTTAAAGGTTACTCTTAGGTTTAACGGTTACAGTTCGGTTTAGGGTTGAGGTTTACGGTTAGGGTTAAGATGAGGGGTTAGGGTTTGGTAGACGTTTAGGGTTAAGTGTTAGGTTTAGGGTTGAAGATTAGGATTAGGGTTAGGATTAAAGGTTAGCGTGAGAGTTAACGCTTAGGGTTAAGGTTAAGAGTTAGGGTTTACGGTTAGGCTTCGGGTTAGATTTAGGGTTAGAGTTATGTGCTATGGTTTGTGTTAGGGGTTAGGGTTAGGTTTACTGTTCACGGTTAGGGTTGGGTTTAGGGGTTAGCATTAGGGTTAGGGATTAGGTTTAGGGTAAGGGTCTAGAGTTAATGTTGGGCTTTAGGCTCGGGGCTTAGGTTCAGGGTCAGGGGTTAGCGTTGGTGGTAGGGCTTAGCTTTAGCGGTCAGTTTAAGGGCACAGGACCTGGTTAATCTACGGTGAGAGGGGTGCGGTCGGAGTCACCACGAAAGCACAACATCATTCCCTGGGCCTTGGGAGAGGACCTACATGCAGGAATCAGGCGGAGCCTCATCTCACACATGGCATGGATGTATTGTAGACTTGCTTGACTCTGGGAATGGAAGTAGTGTGAGAATTAGGGTTGGGGTTGGGGTTAGGGTTTTTCGTGTTAGGGGTTAGGTTTTGAGTCAGGGTTAGGTGCTAGGGATTAGTGGTTAGGGTTAGAGTTAGTGTTAGGGGTAAGGTGTTAAGTCTGGGTTAGGGGGCCAGGGTAAGGTTTAGGGTTGGAGTTAGCGTTAGGGTTAGGGGTTAGGGTTAAGGGATAGGGTTAGGATTCAGGGTGAGGGTTAGAGGGTTAACAGTTGGGGTTAGGCTTAAGGGTTAGGGATAGTGTTAGGGTTAAGGGTTAGGAGCTTGGTTCAGGTTTAAGGTTAGCATTAGGGGTTGGGGTTAGTGTTAACTGTAGGTCAGTGTTGGGGTTAGATCTCTAGGCATTAGGGTAAAGGTTAGGGTTAGGGTTAAGAGTTAGAGTTCTGTTTAATGGTTAGGATTGGGAATAGGGTTAAGGGTTAGGGTTAAGGTTAGGGGTTATGACGAAGGATCAACGGTTAGGGTTACTTTTAGGCGTAGGGTTAGGGTAAGGGGTTAGGGTTAGTGTTAGTGTTGTCGGTCGGGTTAAGGTTAGGGTTGGCGCTTCAGAATTAGGGATTAGGTGTTACGGTTATAGCTAGGAGGTAGGGTTATAATGACGGTATAGGGCTTGTTCTCAGGGTGTCATGCATTAACGTTAAGATATGGGGTTAAAGTTAGGTTTATGGTGAGGTTTACCTGTTAAGGTGAGCAGTAGGATCAGGGTTAGGTGTTATGTTGTGGGTTAGGCTTATGGGTGAGGGGTAGGGTTTATGCTTAGGGCACGGGCCCTGTATGCCCTAGGAGGCAAAGTTAGGTGTCTGTGATGGTCGCTGGGAACCCACTCTACCGCACGCAGTGTATGGGCCTCTGGGTTTCATGCAGGACACTGTGGCAGAGCCTCCTTTCACGCATGGCGTGGGAGGATTGCAGGCTTTCTAAACTCTAAGAAAGCAAGAAGTCTGAGAATTAGATTTAGGGTTAGGGTTATGGTTAGGGTTAAGGATGAAGTTTAGTGTTAGGGTGAGGGCTTAGGCTTAGGGATTATGGTTAGGGTTAAAGGTTACTCTTAGATTTAACGGTTACACTTTGGTTTAGGGCTGAGGTTTAAGGTTAGGGTTAAGATGAGGGGTTAGGGTTTGGTACAGGGTTAGGGTTAAGTGTTAGGTTTAGGGTTGAAGATTAGGATTAGGGTTAGGATTAAAGATTAGCGTGAGAGTTAACGCTTAGGGTTAAGGTTAAGAGTTAGGGTTTAGGGTTAGGGTTAGGGTTAGGGTTAGTTTTAGGGTTAGAGTTATGTGCTATGGTTTGTGTTAGAGGTTAGGGTTAGGTTTACTGTTCACGGTTAGGGTTACGTTTAGGGGTTAGCATTAGGGTTAAGGTTAAGGGATAGGATTAGGGTTAAGTGTTGGGCTTAGGGTTAGGGTTTAGTGTTAGGGTTATCATTAAGGATTAGGGTTAGGGTCAGGGTTAAATGCTTGGGTGCGGGTAATGGTTAGGGTCAGGGTTAAGGTTCACGGATAGGGTTAGTGTTAAGGGTTACGGGTAGGTTTAGGGTTCAGGGTTAGCGTTAGCATTAGGGCTTAAGGTTAGGATTAGGCGGGAGGTTAGATTTAGGGTTAGAACTAGGCGTTAGGGTAAGGGCTAGCGTTAGGGTTAAGAGATAGGGTTAGGTTTAATGCTTAGGATTAGGGTTAGCGTTTGGGGTTAAAGTAAGTGTTAGGGGTTAGGTTTAAGGATCAAAGGTTAGGGTTATTTTTAGCTGTAGTGTTAGGGTTAGGGAAAAGGGATCCCATTAGCATTAAGGGTCTTCCTTACTGTAGGGTTAAGGGTTAGGCTTAGAGTTAAAGGTTAAGGTTAGGGTCAGTGTTAAGAATTAGGGGGAGGGTTAACGGTTAGGGTAAAGGTTAATCGTTAGGGTTAGGGATTAGCGATTAGGGTTTTTGGTTAGTGTTAGGGTTAGAGGTTAGGAGTTCGTGTTTTATGAAGGGGTATGGTTAGAATTAGGATTGGGGTTAGAGTTAGGGTTAGGTATAGGGGTTAGGTTTAGGGGTTAGTTTTAGGGTAAAAGGATAGGATTAGGGTTATGGGTTTGGCTTAGGTTTAGGGTTAAAGTTTACTGCTAGGGTTAGGGATAGGGTTCAGGGTTAGCTTTAGGGGTTCTGGTTAGGGTTAGGTGTTAGGTTAATGTCAGGGTTAGGTCTAGTCGTGAGGGTAAGGTTCAGGGTTAGCTTTAAGAGCTACGGTTAGGTTTAATGGTTAGGATTAGGAATAGGGTTAAGGGTTAGCGTAAGGCTTAGGGGTTCGGGTGAAGGGTTAGGGTTTTTGTTAGGCATAGCGTTGGGGTTAGAAGTAAGGGTTACTATCAGTGTTAGGGTTGTAGGTAGGGTTCCGGTTAGGGTTAGAGGTTTAGAATTAGGGTTAGGGATTAGGTGTTCCAGTGATGACTAGGAGATAGGGTTAGAATTATGGGATAGGGGTTGTTCTCAGGGAATGGGTTATGCATTAACGTTAGGATAAGAGGTTAAAGTTAGGCTCACGGTGAGGTTTACGTGTTAAGGGGAGAAATAGGAACAGGGTTGGGTGTTATGTTCAGGGTTAAGGTTATCTGTTAAAGGTATTTTTTATGCTTAGCGCACGGGCCCTGTCTGCATTGGGCGGGCGGGGGGAGTTTAGGGGGCTGGGATTTTACCCGGGAACCCACTCTATCATACTCTGGGTATGGGCCCGTGGGTTTCATGCAGGACACAGTGGTAGAGCCTCCTTTCACGCATGGCATGGGAGGATTGCAGGCTTTCTAAACTCTAAGAAAGCAAGAAGTCTGAGAATTAGATTTAGGGTTAGGATTATGGTTAGGGTTAAGGATGAAGTTTAGTGTTAGGGTGAGGGCTTAAGGTTAGGGATTAGGGTTAGGGTTAAAGGTTACTCTTAGGTTTAACGGTTACAGTTCGGTTTAGGGTTGAGGTTTACAGTTAGGGTTAAGATGAGGGGTTAGGGTTTGGTAGACGTTTAGGGTTAAGTGTTAGGTTTAGGGTTGAAGATTAGGATTAGGGTTAGGATTAAAAGTTAGCGTGAGAGTTAACGCTTAGGGTTAAAGTTAAGAGTTAGGGTTTTCGGTTAGGCTTAGGGTTAGATTTAGGGTTAGAGTTATGTGCTATGGTGTGTGTTAGGGGTTAGGGTTAGGTTTACTGTTCATGGTTAGGGTTGGGTTTAGGGGTTAGCATTAGGGTTAGGGATTATGTTTAGGGTAAGGGTCTAGAGTAAATGTTGGGCTTTAGGCTCGGCGCTTAGTTTCAGGGTCAGGGGTTAGCGTTGGTGGTAGGGCTTAGCTTTAGCGGTCAGTTTAAGGGCACAGGACCTGGTTAATCTACGGTGAGAGGGGTGCGGTCGGAGTCACCACGAAAGCACAACATCATTCCCTGGGCCTTGGGACAGGACCTCCATGCAGGACTCAGGCGGAGCCTCATCTCACACATGGCATGGATGTATTGTAGGCTTGCTTCACTCTGGGAATGGAAGTAGTGTGAGAATTAGGGTTGGGGTTGGGGTTAGGGTTTTTCGTGTTAGGGGTTAGGTTTCGAGTCAGGGTTAGGTGCTAGGGATTAGTGGTTAGGGTTAGAGTTAGTGTTAGGGGTAAGGTGTTAAGTCTGGGTTAGGGGGCCAGGGTAAGTTTTAGGGTTGGAGTTAGCGTTAAGGTTAGGGGTTAGGGTTAAGGGATAGGGTTAGGATTCAGGGTGAGGGTTAGAGGGTTAACAGTTGGGGTTAGGCTTAGGGGTTAGGGATAGTGTTAGGGTTAAGGGTTAGGAGCTTGGTTCAGGTTTAAGGTTAGCATTAGGGGTTGGGGTTAGTGTTAACTGTAGGTCAGTGTTGGGGTTAGATCTCTAGGCACTAGGGTAAAGGTTAGGGTTAGGGTTAAGAGTTAGGGTTCTGTTTAATGGTTAGGATTGGGAATAGGTTAAGGGTTAGGGTTAAGGTTAGGGGTTATGACGAAGGATCAACGGTTAGGGTTACTTTTAGGCGTAGGGTTAGGGTAAGGGTTTAGGGTTAGTGTTAGTGTTGTTGGTCGGGTTAAGGTTAGGGTTGGCGCTTCAGAATTAGGGATTAGGTGTTACGGTTATAGCTAGGAGGTAGGGTTATAATGACGGTATAGGGCTTGTTCTCAGGGTGTCATGCATTAACGTTAAGATATGGGGTTAAAGTTAGGGTTATGGTGAGGTTTACCTGTTAAGGTGAGCAGTAGGATCAGGGTTAGGTGTTATGTTGTGGGTTAGGCTTATGGGTGAGGGGTAGGGTTTATGCTTAGGGCACGGGCCCTGTATGCCCTAGGAGGCAAAGTTAGGTGTCTGTGATGGTCGCTGGGAACCCACTCTACCGCACGCAGTGTATGGCCCTCTGGGTTTCATGCAGGACACTGTGGCAGAGCCTCCTTTCACGCATGGCGTGGGAGGATTGCAGGCTTTCTAAACTCTAGGAAAGCAAGAACTCTGAGAATTAGATTTAGGGTAAGGGTTATGGTTAGGGTTAAGGATGAAGTTTAGTGTTAGGGTGAGGGCTTAGGCTTAGGGATTACGGATAGGGTTAAAGGTTACTCTTAGATTTAACGGTTACACTTTGGTTTAGGGTTGAGGTTTAAGGTTAGGGTTAAGATGAGGGGTTAGGGTTTGGTACAGGATTAGGGTTAAGTGTTAGGTTTAGGGTTGAAGATTAGGATTAGGGTTAGGATTAAAGGTTAGCGTGAGAGTTAACGCTTAGGGTTAAGGTTAAGAGTTAGAGTTTAGGGTTAGGGTTAGGGTTAGTTTTAGGGTTAGAGTTATGTGCTATGGTTTGTGTTAGAGGTTAGTGTTAGGTTTACTGTTCACGGTTAGGGTTAAGTTTAGGGGTTAGCATTAGGGTTTGGGTTAGGGTTAGGGTTAAGGGATAGGGTTAGGGTTAAATGTTGGGCTTAGGGTTAGGGTTTAGTGTTAGGGTTATCATTAAGGATTAGGGTTAGGGTCAGGGTTAAATGCTTGGGTGCGGGTAATGGTTAGGGTCAGGGTTAAGGTTTACGGATAGGGTTAGTGTTAAGGGTTACGGGTAGGTTTAGGTTTCAGGGTTAGCGTTAGCATTAGTACTTAAGGTTAGGATTAGGCGGGAGGTTAGATTTAGGGTTAGAACTAGGCGTTAGGGTGAGGGCTAGGGTTAGGGTTAAGAGATAGGGTTACGTTTAATGCTTAGGATTAGGGTTAGGGTTTGGGGTTAAAGTAAGTGTTAGGGGTTAGGTTTAATGATCAATGGTTAGGGTTATTTTTAGCTGTAGTGTTAGGGTTAGGGATAAGGGATCCCATTAGCATTAAGGGTCTTCCTTACTGTAGGGTTAAGGGTTAGGCTTAGAGTTAAAGGTTAAGGTTAGGGTCAGTGTTAAGAATTAGGGGGAGGGTTAACGGTTAGGGTAAAGGTTAAGCGTTAGGGTTAGGGATTAGCGATTAGGGTTTTTGGTTAGTGTTAGGGTTAGAGGTTAGGAGTTCGTGTTTTATGAAGGGGTATGGTTAGAATTAGGATTGGGGTTAGAGTTAGGGTTAGGTATAGGGGTTAGGTTTAGGGGTTAGTTTTAGGGTAAAAGGATAGGATTAGGGTTATGGGTTGGGCTTAGGTTTAGGGTTAAAGTTTACTGCTAGGGTTAGGGATAGGGTTCAGGGTTAGCTTTAGGGGTTCTGGTTAGCGTTAGGTGTTAGGTTAGTGTCAGGCTTAGGTCTAGTCGTGAGGGTAAGGTTTAGGGTTAGCTTTAAGAGCTAGGGTTAGGTTTAATGTTTAGGATTAGGATTAGGGTTAAGGGTTAGCGTAAGGCTTAGGGGTTTGGGTGAAGGTTTAGGGTTTTTGTTAGGCATAGCGTTGGGGTTAGAAGTAAGGGTTACTGTCAGTGTTAGGGTTGTAGGTAGGGTTACGGTTAGGGTTAGCGGTTTAGAATTAGGGTTAGGGATTAGGTGTCACAGTGATGACTAGGAGATAGGGTTAGAATTATGGGATAGGGGTTGTTCTCAGGAAATGGGTTATGCATTAACGTTAGGATAAGAGGTTAAAGTTAGGCGCACGGTGAGGTTTACGTGTTAAGGGGAGAAATAGGAACAGGGTTGGGTGTTATGTTCAGGGTTTGGGTTATCTGTTAAAGGTATTGTTTATGCTTAGCGCACGGGCCCTGTCTGCATTAGGCGGGCGGGGGGATTTTAGGGGGCTGGGATTGTACCCGGGAACCCACTCTATCATACTCTGGGTATGGGCCCGTGGGTTTCAGCAGGACACAGTGGTAGAGCCTCCTTTCACGCATGGCATGGGAGGATTGCAGGCTTTCTAAACTCTAAGAAAGCCAGAAGTCTGAGATTGGATTTAGGGTTAGGATTCTGGTTAGGGTTAAGGATGAAGTTTAGTGTTAGGGTGAGGGCTTAGTGTTAGGGAATAGGGTTAGGGTTAAAGGTTACTCTTAGGTTTAACGGTTACACTTTGGTTTAGGGTTGAGGCTTACGGTTAGGGTTAAGATGAGGGGTTAGGGTTTGGTACAGGGTTAGGGTTAAGTGTTAGGTTTAGGGTTGAAGATTAGGATTAGGGTTAGGATTAAAGGTTAGCGTGAGAGTTAACGCTTAGTGTTAAGGTTAAGAGTTAGGGTTTAGGTTTAGGGTTAGGGTTAGGGTTAGTTTTAGGGTTAGAGTTATGTGCTATGGTTTGTGTTAGAGGTTAGGTTTAGGTTTACTGGTCACGGTTAAGGTTACGTTTAGGGGTTAGCATTACGGTTAGGGTTAGGGTTAGGGTTAAGGGTTTAAAATTTTAAAATTTCCCTGCCTTTTAAAACAATGGAAAATTGGTGGTGGGTTAGGGTTAGGGTTAAGGTTAGGGTTAGGGTTAGGATTAAGGGTTTAAAATTTTAAAATTTTAAGGTTTAAGTGTTAAGGGTTAAGTGTTTAAAATTTAAAATTTTAAAATTTCCCTGAAAAATGGTGGTGGGTTACGGATAGGGTTAAGGTTAGGGTTAGGGTTAGGGTTAGGGTTAAGGGGTTAAAATTTTAAAATTTCCCTGCCTTTTAAAACAATGGAAAAATGGTGGTGGGATGATACTTAGAAGAATGGCTTCTTCTCTGTCTCCACTAACAAAAATAGGCAACACCAAGTGAGCTACTCCTCAGCATAGTTATGTCCGTCGCAGCCTTCTTGGGTTTCAGGAGGCACAAACAAACGTTATCACAATTATGCTGAAACGCTGAACACCTGCAAATAATTTTCAACGTAGTGGTTAATTGAAAAGCTCTGGGGCATACTTCTTGGAACAAGCCAGTTACCTGTTCCCATGCAAAGAGGAGTATATAGAACCATGGTGGATTTCCAGCAGATGAAGTAAAAGATTATTAAAGGAACGGGATGACCATGGGGATCATCGTCAATTCTCTGAAACAGAATCCGCCCTTTTCACCTGCCAAACACATGCCCACTTCTCCTCTCTGAGGATAATAAAAACTAACCAGCGAACTGACAGAGGGCCTGATCCCCCCATCCACATCGACCACACACAAAAAAAAAAACCGTACCCTCCAGCTACTAATTAAAATGCTAAGTTGCAAAATTTCCGTGCATTTTAAAACAATGGAAAAATGGTGGTGGGATGATACTTAGAAGAATGGCTTCTTGTCTGTCTCCACTAACAAAAATAGGCAACTCCAAGTCAGCTACTCCTCAGCATAGTTATGTCCGTCGCAGCCTTCTTGGGTTTCAGGAGGCACATACAAACGTTACCAAAATTATGGTGAAACGCTGAAAACCTGCAAATAATTTTCAACCTACTGGTTAATTTGAAAACTCTCCAGCATACTTCTTGGAACAAGCCAGGTACCTGTGCCCACGCATAGAGGAGTATATAGAAACATGGTGTAATCCCAGCTGATGAAGCAAAGGATTCTTAAAGGAATAAGATGACCATGCGGATCCTGTTTAATTCTCTGAAACAGAATCCGCACTTTTCACCTGCCAAACACATGCCCCATACTCTTCTCTGGGGATAATAAAAACAAACCAGCGATCTGACAGAGGGCCTGAACACCCATCCTGACCGACCCCACAGAAAAAAAAGTACCCTCCAGCTACTAATTATAATGCCAATTTGCAAAATTTCCCTACATTTTTAAACAATGGAGAAATGATGGTGGGATGATACTTAGAAGAATGGCTTCTTGTCAGTCTCCACTAACAAAAATAGGCAACACCAAGTCAGCTACTCCTCAGTAGAGTTATGTCCGTCGCAGCCTTCTTGTGTTTCAGGAGGCACAAGCAAACGTTATCACAATTATGGGAAACGCTGAACACCTGCAAATAATTTTCAACGTAGTGGTTAATTGAAAAGCTCTGCGGCATACTTCTTGGAACAAGCCAGTTACCTGTTCCCACGCAAAGAGGAGTATATAGAACCATGGTGGATTTCCAGCTGATGAAGTAAAGGATTATTAAAGGAACGGGATGACCATGGGGATCATCGTTAATTCTCTGAAACAGAATCCGCCCTTTTCGCCTGACAAAGACATGCCCACTTCTCCTCTCTGGGGATAATAAAAACTAACCAGCGAACTGACAGAGGGCCTGACCCCCACGTCCACATCGACCACACAAAAAAAAAAAAACCGTACCCTCCAGCTACTAATTATAATGCTAACTTGCAAAATTTCCCTGCATTTTAAAACAATGGAAAAATCGTGGTGGGATGATACTTAGAAGAATGGCTTCTTGTCAGTCTCCACTAACAAAAATAGGCAACACCACGTCAGCTACTCCTCAGCATAGTTATGTCCGTCGCAGCATTCTTGGGTTTCAGGAGGCACAAACAAACGTTATCACAATTATGGTGAAACGCTGAACAACTGCAAATCATTTTGAACGTAGTGCTTAATTTAAAAGCTCTGCAGCATACTTCTTGGAACAAGCCAGTTACCTGTTCCGAGGAAAAGAGGAGTATATAGAACCATGGTGGATTTCCAGTTGATGAAGTAAAGGATTATTAAAGGAAAGGGATGACCATGGGGATCCTGTTTAATTCTCTGAAACAGAATCCGCCCTTTTCACCTGCCAAACACATGCCCACTTCTCCTCTCTGGGGATAATAAAAACTAACCAGCGAACTGACAGAGGGCCTAACCCCCCCATCCACATCGACCACACACAAAAAAAAACCGTACCCTCCAGCTACTAATTATAATGCCAATTTGCAAAATTTCCCTGCATTTTTAAACAATGGAGAAATGATGGTGGGATGATACTTAGAAGAATGGCTTCTTGTCAGTCTCCACTGACAAAAATAGGCAACACCAAGTCAGCTACTCCGCAGCATAGTTATGTCCGTAGCAGCCATATTTGGTTTCAGTAGGCACATACACACGTTATCACAATTATGGTGAAACGCTGAACACATGCAAAGGATTTTCAACATACTGGTTAATTGAAAAGCTCTGAGGCATACTTCTTGGAACAAGCCAGTTTCCTGTGCCCACGCATAGAGAAGTATATAGAACCATGGTGGATTCCCAGCTCATGAAGCAAGGGATTCTTAAAGGAACGGGATTACCATGCGGATCCTGTTTAATTCTCTGAAACAGATCCGTAGTTTTCACCTGCCATACTTATACCCACTTCTCCTCTCTGGGGATAATAAAAACAAACCAGCGAACTGACAGAGGGCCTGACCAACACATCCACACCGACCCCACAGGAAAAAAAAAAAAAAAAAAAACACCGTAGCCTCCAGCTACTAATTATAATGCTAACTTGCAAAATTTTCCTGCATTTTTAAACAATGGAAAAATGATGATGCGATGATACTTAGAAGAATGGATTCTTGTCAGTCTCCACTAACAAAAATAGGCAAAACCAAGTCAGCTACGCCTCAGCATAGTTACGTCCGTCGCAGCCTTCTTGGGTTTCAGGAGGCCCAAACAAACGTTATCACAATTATGGTGAAACGCTGAACACCTGCAAATAATTTTCAACGTAGTGGTTAATTGAAAAGCTCTGCGGCATACTTCTTGGAACAAGCCAGTTACCTGTTCCCACGCAAAGAGGAGTATATAGAACCATGGTAGATTTCCAGCTGATGAAGTAAATGATTATTGAAGGAACGGGATGAGCATGGGGATCATCGTTAATTTTCTGAACAGAATCCGCCCTTTTCACCTGCCAAACACATGGCCACTTCTCCTCTCTGGGGATAATAAAAACTAACCAGCGAACTGACAGAGGGCCTTACCCCCCCATCCACATCGAACACACACAAAAAAAAACCGTACCCTCCAGCTACTAATTATAATGCTAACTTGCAAAATTTCCCTGCCTTTTAAAACAATGGAAAAATCGGGGTGGGATGATACTTAGAAGAATGGCTTCTTGTCTGTCTCCAATAACAAAAATAGGCAACACCAAGTCAGCTACTCCTCAGCATAGGTATGTCCGTCGCAGCCTTCTTGGGTTTCAGGAGGCACATACAAACGTTATCAAAATTATGGTGAAACGCTGAACACCTGCAAATAATTTTCAACGTAGTGGTTAATTGAAAAGCTCTGCGGTATACTTCTTGGAACAAGCCAGTTACCTGTTCCCACGCAAAGAGGAGTATATAGAACCATGGTGGATTTCCAGCTGATGAAGTAAAGTATTCTTAAAGGAATGAGATGACCATACGGATCCTGTTTAATTCTCTGAAACAGAATCCGCACTTTTCACCTGCCAAACACATGCCCACTACTCTTCTCTGGGGATAATAAAAACAAACCAGCGATCTGACAGAGGGCCTGAACACCCATCCTGACCGACCCCACAAAAAAAAAAGTACCCTCCAGCTACTAATTATAGTGCCAATTTGCAAAATTTCCCTGCATTTTTAAACAATGGAGAAATGATGGTGGGATGATACTTAGAAGAATGGCTTCTTGTCAGTCTCCACTGACAAAAATAGGCAACACCAAGTCAGCAACGCCTCGGCATAGTTATGTCCGTAGCAGCCATATTTGGTTTCAGTAGGCACATACACACGTTATCACAATTATGGTGAAACGCTGAAAACCTGCAAAGGATTTTCAACATACTGGTTAATTGAAAAGCTCTGAGGCATACTTCTTGGAACAAGCCAGTTTCCTGTGCCCACGCATAGAGATGTATATGGAACCATGGTGGATTCCCAGCTCATGAAGCAAAGGATTCTTAAAGGAACGGGATTACCCTGCCGATCCTGTTTAATTCTCTGAAACAGATCCGCAGTTTTCACCTGCCATACTAATACCCACTTCTCCTCTCTGGGGATAATAAAAACAAACCAGCGAACTGACAGAGGGCCTGACCCCCCCATCCACATCGACCACACAGGAAAAAAAAAAAAACACCGTAGCCTCCAGCTACTAATTACAATGCTAACTTGCACATTTTTCCTGCATTTTTAAACAATGGAAAAATGATGGTGAGATGATACTTAGAAGAATGGATTCTTGTCTGTCTCCACTAACAAAAATAGGCAAAACCAAGTCAGCTACTCCTCAGCATAGTTATGTCTCTCGCAGCCTTCTTGGGTTTCAGGAGGCACATACACACGTTATCAAAATTATGGTGAAATGCTGAAAACCTGCAAATAATTTTCAACGTACTGGTTAATTTGAAAACTCTCCAGCATACTTCTTGGAACAAGCCAGGTACCTGTCCCCACGCATAGAGGAGTATATAGAAACATGGTGGCATCCCAGCTGATGAAGCAAAGGATTCTTAAAGGAATGAGATGACCATGCGGATCCTGTTTAATTCTCTGAAACAGAATCCGCACTTTTCACCTGCCAAACACATGCCCACTACTCTTCTCTCGGGATAATAAAAACAAACCAGCGATCTGACAGAGGGCCTGAACACCCATCCTGACCGACCACACAAAAAAACAAAGTACCCTCCAGCTACTAATTATAATGCCAATTTGCAAAATTTCCCTGCATTTTTAAACAATGGAGAAATGATGGTGGGATGATACTTAGAAGAATGGCTTCTTGTCAGTCTCCACTGACAAAAATAGGCAACACCACGTCAGCTACTCCTCAGCATAGTTATGTCCATCGCAGCCTTCTTGGGTTTCAGGAGGCACAAACAAACCTTATCACAATTATGGTGAAACGCTGAACACCTGCAAATGATTTTCAACGTAGTGGTTAAATGAAAAGCTCTGCGGCATACTTCTTGGAACAAGTCAGGTACCTGTTCCCACGCAAAGAGGTGTATATAGAACCATGGTGGATTTCCTGCTGATGAAGTGAACGATTATTAAAGGAAGGGGATGACCATGGGGATCATCGTTAATTCTCTGAAACAGAATCCGCCCTTTTCACCTGCCAAACACATGCCCACTTCTCCTCTCTGGGGATAATAAAAACTAACCAGCGAACTGACAGAGGGCCTGACCCACCCATCCACATCGACCACACACACACAAAAAAACCGTACCCTCCAGCTACTAATTATAATGCTAACTTGCAAAATTTCCCTGCATTTTAAAACAATGGAAAAATGGTGGTGGGATGATACTTAGAAGAATGGCTTCCTGTCAGTATCCACTAACAAAAATAGGCAACACCAAGTCAGCTACTCCTCAGCATAGTTATGTCCGTCGCAGCCTTCTTGGGTTTCAGGAGGCACAAACAAACGTTATCACAATTATGGTGAAACGCTGAACACCTGCAAATAATTTTCAACGTAGTGGTTAATTGAAAAGCTCTACGGCATACTTCTTGGAACAAGCCAATTACCTGTTCCCACGCAAAGAGGAGTATATAGAACCATGGTGGATTTCCAGCTGATGAAGTAAAGGATTATTAAAGGAACGGGATGACCATGGGGATCATCGTTAATTCTCTGAAACAGAATCCGCCCTTTTCACATGCCAAACACATGCCCACTTCTCCTCTCTGGGGATAATAAAAAGTAACCAGCGAACTGACAAAGGGTCTGACCAACACATCCACACCGACCCCAGAGGAAAAAAAAAAAAACACCGTAGCCTCCAGCTACTAATTATAATGCTAACTTGCAAAATATCCCTGCATTTTAAAACAATGGAAAAATGGTGGTGGGATGATAGAAGAGTGGCTTCTTGTCTGTCTCCGCTAACAAAAATAGGCAACACCAAGTCAGCTACTCCTCAGCATAGTTATATCCGTCGCAGCCTTCTTGGGTTTCAGGAGGCACATACAAACGTTATCAAAATTATGGTGAAACACTGAAAACCTGCAAATAATTTTCAACGTAATGGTTAATTTGAAAACTCTCCAGCATACTTCTTGGAACAAGCCAGGTACCTGTGCCCTCGCATAGAGGAGTATATAGAAACATGGTGGAATCCCAGCTGATGAAGCAAAGGATTCTTAAAGGAATGAGATGACCATGCGGATCCTGTTTAATTCTCTGAAACAGAATCCGCACTTTTCACCTGCCAAACACATGCCCACTACTCTTCTCTGGGGATAATAAAAACAAACCAGCGATCTGACAGAGGGCCTGAACACCCATCCTGACCGACCCCACAAAAAAAAAAGTACCGTCCAGCTACTAATTATAATGCCAATTTGCAAAATTTCCCTGCATTTTTAAACAATGGAGAAATGATGGTGGGATGATACTTAGAAGAATGGCTTCTTGTCAGTCTCCACTGACAAAAATAGGCAACACCAAGTCAGCTACTCCTCAGCATAGTTATGTCCGTAGCAGCCACATTTGGTTTCAGTAGGCACATACACACGTTATCACAATTATGGTGAAACGCTAAAAACCTGCAAAGGATTTTCAACATACTGGTTAATTGAAAAACTCTGAGCCATACTTATTGGAACAAGCCAGTTTCCTGTGCCCACGCATAGAGAAGTATATAGAACCATGGTGGATTCCCAGCTCATGAAGCAAAGGATTCTTAAAGGAACAGGATTACCATGCGGATCCTGTTTAATTCTCTGAAACAGATCCGAAGTTTTCACCTGCCATACTAATACCCACTTCTCCTCTCTGGGGATAATAAAAACAAACCAGCGAACTGACATAGGGCCTGACCAACACATCCACACTGACCCCACAGGAAAAAAAAAAAAAAACACCGTAGCCTCCAGCTACTAATTATAATGCTAACTTGCAAAACTTTCCTGCATTTTTAAACAATGGAAAAATGGTGGTGAGATGATACTTAGAAGAATGGATTCTTGTCAGTCTCCACTAACAAAAATAGGCAACACCAAGTCAGCTACTCCTCAGCATAGTTATGTCCGTCGCAGCCTTCTTGGGTTTCAGGAGGCCCAAACAAACGTTATCACAATTATGGTGAAACGCTGAACACCTGCAAATAATTTTCAACGTAGTGGTTAATTGAAAAGCTCCGCGGCATACTTCTTGGAACAAGCCAGTTACCTGTTCCCACGCAAAGAGGAGTATATAGAACCATGGTGGATTTCCAGCTGATGAAGTAAAGGATTATTAAAGGAACGGGATGACCATGGGGATCATCGTTCATTCTCTGAAACAGAATCCGCCCTTTTCTCCTGCCAAACACATGCCCACTTCTCCTCTCTGGTTATAATAAAAACTAACCAGCGAACTGACAGAGGGCCTGACCCCCCTTCCACATCGACC
This sequence comes from Eulemur rufifrons, assembly GCF_041146395.1. Classification (NCBI taxonomy): domain Eukaryota; kingdom Metazoa; phylum Chordata; class Mammalia; order Primates; family Lemuridae; genus Eulemur; species Eulemur rufifrons. The sequence continues at coordinate 476,152 of NC_091009.1, read as the reverse complement.
ATACAAAAAAAAAAACCGTACCCTCCAGCTACTTATTATAATGCTAACTTGCAAAATTTCCCTGCATTTTAAAACAATGCAAAAATGGTGGTGGGATGATACTTAGAAGAATGGCTTCTTGTCTGTTTCCACTAACAAAAATAGGCAACACCGAGTCAGCTACTCCTCAGCATAGTTACGTCCGTCGCAGCCTTCTTGGGTTTCAGGAGGCACATACAAACGTTACCAAAATTATGGTGAAACGCTAAAAACCTGCAAATAACTTTCCACGTATTGGTTAATTTGAAAACTCTCCAGCATACTTCTCGGAACAAGCCAGGTACCTGTGCCCATGCATAGAGGAGTATATAGAAACATGGAGGAATCCCAGCTGATGAAGCAAAGGATTCTTAAAGGAATGAGATGACCATGCGGATCCTGTTTAATTCTCTGAAACAGAATCCGCACTTTTCACCTGCCAAACCCATGCCCACTTCTCCTCTCTGGGGATAATAAAAACAAACCAGTGAATTGACAGATGGCCTGACCAACCCATCTACACTGACCCCACAAAAAAAAAAAAGTACCCTCCAGCTACTAGTTATAATGCTAACTCGCAAAATTTCCCTGCATTTTTAAACAATTGAAAAATGATGGTGGGATGATACTTAGAAGAATGGCTTCTTGTCAGTCTCCACTAACAAAAATAGGCAACACGAAGTCAGCTACACCTCAGCATACTTATGTCCTTGGCAGTCACATTGGGTTTCAGGAGACACATACACACGTTATCACAATTATGGTGAAACGCTGAAAACCTGCAAAGGATTTTCAACATACTGGTTAATTGAAAAGCTCTGAGGCATACTTCTTGGAACAAGCCAGTTTCCTGTGCCCACGCATAGAGAAGTATATAGAACCATGGTGGATTCCCAGCTCATGAAGCAAAGGATTCTTAAAGGAACGGGATTACCAGGCGGATCCTGTTTAATTCTCTGAAACAGATCCGCAGTTTTCACCTGCCATACTAATACCCACTTCTCCTCTCTGGGGATAATAAAAACAAACCAGCGAACTGACAGAAGGCCTGACCAACACATCCACACTGACCCCACGGGGAAAAAAAAAAAAAAACACCGTAGCCTCCAGCTACTAATTATAATGCTAACTTGCAAAACTTTCCTGCATTTTTAAACAATGGAAAAATGATGGTGAGATGATACTTAGAAGAATGGATTCTTGTCAGTCTCCACTAACAAAAATAGGCAACACCAAGTCAGCTACTCCTCAGCATAGTTATGTCCGTCGCAGCCTTCTTGGGTTTCAGGAGGCCCAAACAAACGTTATCACAATTATGGTGAAACGCTGAACACCTGCAAATAATTTTCAACGTAGTGGTTAATTGAAAAGCTCAGCGGCATACTTCTTGGAACAAGCCACTTACATGTTCCCACGCAAAGAGGAGTATATAGAACCATGGTGGATTTCCAGCTGATGAAGTTAAGGATTATTAAAGGAACGGGATGACCATGGGGATCATCGTTAATTCTCTGAAACAGAAACCGCCCTTTTCTCCTGCCAAACACATGCCCACTTCTCCTCTCTGGTTATAATAAAAACTAACCAGCGAACTGACAGAGGGCCTGACCCCCCTTCCACATCGACCATACAAAAAAAAAAACCGTACCCTCCAGCTACTTATTATAATGCTAACTTGCAAAATTTCCCTGCATTTTAAAACAATGCAAAAATGGTGGTGGGATGATACTTAGAAGAATGGCTTCTTGTCTGTTTCCACTAACAAAAATAGGCAACACCAAGTCAGCTACTCCTCAGCATAGTTATGTCCGTCGCAGCCTTCTTGGGTTTCAGGAGGCACATACAAACGTTACCAAAATTATGGTGAAACGCTGAAAACTTGCAAATAATTTTCCACGTATTGGTTAATTTGAAAACTCTCCAGCATACTTCTCGGAACAAGCCAGGTACCTGTGCCCATGCATAGAGGATTATATAGAAACATGGAGGAATCCCAGCTGATGAAGCAAAGGATTCTTAAAGGAATGAGATGACCATGCGGATCCTGTTTAATTCTCTGAAACAGAATCCGCACTTTTCACCTGCCAAACCCATGCCCACTTCTCCTCTCTGGGGATAATAAAAACAAATCAGTGAATTGACAGATTGCCTGACCAACCCATCTACACTGACCCCATAAAAAAAAAAAAAAGTACCCTCCAGCTACTAATTATAATGCTAACTCGCAAAATTTCCCTGCATTTTTAAACAATTGAAAAATGATGGTGGGATGATACTTAGAAGAATGGCTTCTTGTCAGTCTCCACTAACAAAAATAGGCAACACGAAGTCAGCTACACCTCGGCATACTTATGTCCTTGGCAGTCACATTGGGTTTCAGGAGACATATACACACGTTATCACAATTATGGTGAAACGCTGAACACCTGCAAATAATTTTCAACGTAGTGGTTAATTGAAAAGCTCTGCGGCATACTTCTTGGAACAAGCCACTTACCTGTTCCCACGCAAAGAGGAGTATATAGAACCATGGTGGATTTCCAGCTGATGAAGTTAAGGATTATTAAAGGAACGGGATGATGATGGGGATCATCCTTAATTCTCTGAAACAGAATCCGCCCTTTTCACCTGCCAAACACATGCCCACTTCTCCTCTCTGGTTATAATAAAAACTAACCAGCGAACTTACAGAGGGCCTGACCAACACATCCACATCGACCACACACACAAAAAAAAACCGTACCCTCCAGCTACTAATTATAATGCTAACTTGCAAAATTTCCCTGCATTTTAAAACAATGGAAAAATGGTGGTGGGATGATACTTAGAAGAATGGCTTCCTGTCAGTCTCCACTAACAAAAATAGGCAAAACCAAGTCAGCTACGCCTCAGCATCGTTATGTTCGTGGCAGCCTTCTTGGGTTTCAGGAGGCACAAACAAACGTTATCACAATTATGGTGAAACGCTGAACACCTGCAAGTAATTTTCAACGTAGTGGTTAATTGAAAAGCTCTGCGGCATACTTCATGGAACAAGCCCGTTACCTGTTCCCACGCAAAGAGGAGTATATAGAACCATGGTGGATTTCCAGCTGATGAAGTAAAGGATTATTAAAGGAACGGGATGACCATGGGGATCATCGTTAATTCTCTGAAACAGAATCCGCCCTTTTCACCTGCCAAACACATGCCCACTTCTCCTCTCTGGGGATAATAAAAACTAACCAGCGAACTGACAGAGGGCCTGACCCCCCCATCCACATCGACCACACACACAAAAAAAAAACCGTACCCTCCAGCTACTAATTATAATGCTAACTTGCAAAATTTCCCTGCATTTTAAAACAATGGAAAAATGGTGGTGGGATGATACTTAGAAGAATGGCTTCTTGTCTGTCTCCACTAACAAAAATAGGCAACACCAAGTCAGCTACTCCTCAGCATAGTTATGTCCGTCGCAGCCTTCTTGGGTTTCAGGAGGCACATACAAACGTTATCAAAATTATGGTGAAACGCTGAAAACCTGCAAATAATTTTCAACGTACTGGTTAATTTGAAAACTCTCCAGCATACTTCTTGGAACAAGCCATGTACCTGTGCCCACGGATAGAGGAGTATATAGAAACGTGGTGGAATCCCAGCTGATGAAGCAAAGGATTCTTAAAGGAATGAGATGACCATGCGGATCCTGTTTAATTCTCTGAAATAGAATCCGCACTTTTCTCCTGCCAAACACATGCCCATTTCTCCTCTCTGGTTATAATAAAAACTAACCAGCGAACTGACAGAGGGCCTGACCCCCCCATCCACATCGACCACACAAAAAAAAAACCATACCCTCCAGCTACTTATTATAATGCTAACTTCCAAAATTTCCCTGCATTTTAAAAAATGTAAAAATGGTGGTGGGATGATACTTAGAAGAATGGCTTCTTGTCTGTCTCCACTAACAAAAATAGGCAACACCAAGTCAGCTACTTCTCAGCATAGTTATGTCCGTCGCAGCCTTCTTGGGTTTCCGGAGGCACATACAAACGTTATCACAATTATGGTGAAACGCTGAAAACCTGCAAATAATTTTCAACGTACTGGTTAATTTGTAAACTCTCCAGCATACTTCTTGGAACAAGCCAGATACCTGTGCCCACGCATAGAGGAGTATATAGAAACATGGTGGAATCCCAGCTGATGAAGCAAAGGATTCTTAAAGGAATGAGATGACCATGCGGATCCTGTTTAATTCTCTGAAACAGAATCCGCACTTTTCACCTGCCAAAGACATGCCCACTACTCTTCTCTGGGGATAATAAAAACAAACCAGCGATCTGACAGAGGGCCTGAACACCCATCCTGACCGACCCCAAAAAAAAATGTACCCTGCAGCTACTAATTATAATGCCAATTTGCAAAATTTCCCTGCATTTTTAAACAATGGAGAAATGATGGTGGGATGATACTTAGAAGAATGGCTTCTTGTCAGTCTCCACTGACAAAAATAGGCAACACCAAGTCAGCTACGCCTCAGCATGGTTATGTCCGTAGCAGCCATATTTGGTTTCAGTAGGCACATGCACACGTTATCACAACTATGGTGAAACGCTGAAAACCTGAAAAGGATTTTCAACATACTGGTTAATTGAAAAGCTCTGAGGCATACTTCTTGGAACAAGCCAGTTTCCTGTGCCCACGCATAGAGAAGTATATAGAACCATGGTGGATTCCCAGCTCATGAAGCAAAGGATTCTTAAAGGAACGGGATTACCAGGCGGATCCTGTTTAATTCTCTGAAACAGATCCGCAGTTTTCACCTGCCATACTAATACCCACTTCTCCTCTCTGGGGATAATAAAAACAAACCAGCGAACTGACAGAAGGCCTGACCAACACATCCACACTGACCCCACGGGAAAAAAAAAAAAAAAAACACCGTAGCCTCCAGCTACTAATTATAATGCTAACTTGCAAAACTTTCCTGCATTTTTAAACAATGGAAAAATGATGGTGAGATGATACTTAGAAGAATGGATTCTTGTCAGTCTCCACTAACAAAAATAGGCAACACCAAGTCAGCTACTCCTCAGCATAGTTATGTCCGTCGCAGCCTTCTTGGGTTTCAGGAGGCCCAAACAAACGTTATCACAATTATGGTGAAACGCTGAACACCTGCAAATAATTTTCAACGTAGTGGTTAATTGAAAAGCTCTGCGGCATACTTCTTGGAACAAGCCAGTTACCTGTTCCCACGCAAAGAGGAGTATATAGAACCATGGTGGATTTCCAGCTGATGAAGTAAAGGATTATTAAAGGAACGGGATGACCATGGGGATCATCGTTCATTCTCTGAAACAGAATCCGCCCTTTTCTCCTGCCAAACACATGCCCACTTCTCCTCTCTGGTTATAATAAAAACTAACCAGCGAACTGACAGAGGGCCTGACCCCCCTTCCACATCGACCATACAAAAAAAAAAACCGTACCCTCCAGCTACTTATTATAATGCTAACTTGCAAAATTTCCCTGCATTTTAAAACAATGCAAAAATGGTGGTGGGATGATACTTAGAAGAATGGCTTCTTGTCTGTTTCCACTAACAAAAATAGGCAACACCGAGTCAGCTACTCCTCAGCATAGTTACGTCCGTCGCAGCCTTCTTGGGTTTCAGGAGGCACATACAAACGTTACCAAAATTATGGTGAAACGCTAAAAACCTGCAAATAACTTTCCACGTATTGGTTAATTTGAAAACTCTCCAGCATACTTCTCGGAACAAGCCAGGTACCTGTGCCCATGCATAGAGGAGTATATAGAAACATGGAGGAATCCCAGCTGATGAAGCAAAGGATTCTTAAAGGAATGAGATGACCATGCGGATCCTGTTTAATTCTCTGAAACAGAATCCGCACTTTTCACCTGCCAAACCCATGCCCACTTCTCCTCTCTGGGGATAATAAAAACAAACCAGTGAATTGACAGATGGCCTGACCAACCCATCTACACTGACCCCACAAAAAAAAAAAAGTACCCTCCAGCTACTAGTTATAATGCTAACTCGCAAAATTTCCCTGCATTTTTAAACAATTGAAAAATGATGGTGGGATGATACTTAGAAGAATGGCTTCTTGTCAGTCTCCACTAACAAAAATAGGCAACACGAAGTCAGCTACACCTCAGCATACTTATGTCCTTGGCAGTCACATTGGGTTTCAGGAGACACATACACACGTTATCACAATTATGGTGAAACGCTGAAAACCTGAAAAGGATTTTCAACATACTGGTTAATTGAAAAGCTCTGAGGCATACTTCTTGGAACAAGCCAGTTTCCTGTGCCCACGCATAGAGAAGTATATAGAACCATGGTGGATTCCCAGCTCATGAAGCAAAGGATTCTTAAAGGAACGGGATTACCAGGCGGATCCTGTTTAATTCTCTGAAACAGATCCGCAGTTTTCACCTGCCATACTAATACCCACTTCTCCTCTCTGGGGATAATAAAAACAAACCAGCGAACTGACAGAAGGCCTGACCAACACATCCACACTGACCCCACGGGAAAAAAAAAAAAAAAACACCGTAGCCTCCAGCTACTAATTATAATGCTAACTTGCAAAACTTTCCTGCATTTTTAAACAATGGAAAAATGGTGGTGAGATGATACTTAGAAGAATGGATTCTTGTCAGTCTCCACTAACAAAAATAGGCAACACCAAGTCAGCTACTCCTCAGCATAGTTATGTCCGTCGCAGCCTTCTTGGGTTTCAGGAGGCCCAAACAAACGTTATCACAATTATGGTGAAACGCTGAACACCTGCAAATAATTTTCAACGTAGTGGTTAATTGAAAAGCTCCGCGGCATACTTCTTGGAACAAGCCAGTTACCTGTTCCCACGCAAAGAGGAGTATATAGAACCATGGTGGATTTCCAGCTGATGAAGTAAAGGATTATTAAAGGAACGGGATGACCATGGGGATCATCGTTCATTCTCTGAAACAGAATCCGCCCTTTTCACCTGCCAAACACATGCCCACTTCTCCTCTCTGGGGATAATAAAAACTAACCAGCGAACTGACAGAGGGCCTGACCCCCCCATCCACATCGACCACACACACAAAAAAAAACCGTACCCTCCAGCTACTAATTATAATGCTAACTTGCAAAATTTCCCTGCATTTTAAAACAATGGAAAAATGGTGGTGGGATGATACTTAGAAGAATGGCTTCTTGTCTGTCTCCACTAACAAAAATAGGCAACACCAAGTCAGCTACTCCTCAGCATAGTTATGTCCGTCGCAGCCTTCTTGGGTTTCAGGAGGCACATACAAACGTTATCAAAATTATGGTGAAACGCTGAAAACCTGCAAATAATTTTCAACGTACTGGTTAATTTGAAAACTCTCCAGCATACTTCTTGGAACAAGCCATGTACCTGTGCCCACGGATAGAGGAGTATATAGAAACGTGGTGGAATCCCAGCTGATGAAGCAAAGGATTCTTAAAGGAATGAGATGACCATGCGGATCCTGTTTAATTCTCTGAAATAGAATCCGCACTTTTCTCCTGCCAAACACATGCCCATTTCTCCTCTCTGGTTATAATAAAAACTAACCAGCGAACTGACAGAGGGCCTGACCCCCCCATCCACATCGACCACACAAAAAAAAAACCATACCCTCCAGCTACTTATTATAATGCTAACTTCCAAAATTTCCCTGCATTTTAAAAAATGTAAAAATGGTGGTGGGATGATACTTAGAAGAATGGCTTCTTGTCTGTCTCCACTAACAAAAATAGGCAACACCAAGTCAGCTACTTCTCAGCATAGTTATGTCCGTCGCAGCCTTCTTGGGTTTCCGGAGGCACATACACACGTTATCACAATTATGGTGAAACGCTGAAAACCTGCAAATAATTTTCAACGTACTGGTTAATTTGTAAACTCTCCAGCATACTTCTTGGAACAAGCCAGATACCTGTGCCCACGCATAGAGGAGTATATAGAAACATGGTGGAATCCCAGCTGATGAAGCAAAGGATTCTTAAAGGAATGAGATGACCATGCGGATCCTGTTTAATTCTCTGAAACAGAATCCGCACTTTTCACCTGCCAAAGACATGCCCACTACTCTTCTCTGGGGATAATAAAAACAAACCAGCGATCTGACAGAGGGCCTGAACACCCATCCTGACCGACCCCAAAAAAAAATGTACCCTGCAGCTACTAATTATAATGCCAATTTGCAAAATTTCCCTGCATTTTTAAACAATGGAGAAATGATGGTGGGATGATACTTAGAAGAATGGCTTCTTGTCAGTCTCCACTGACAAAAATAGGCAACACCAAGTCAGCTACGCCTCAGCATGGTTATGTCCGTAGCAGCCATATTTGGTTTCAGTAGGCACATGCACACGTTATCACAACTATGGTGAAACGCTGAAAACCTGAAAAGGATTTTCAACATACTGGTTAATTGAAAAGCTCTGAGGCATACTTCTTGGAACAAGCCAGTTTCCTGTGCCCACGCATAGAGAAGTATATAGAACCATGGTGGATTCCCAGCTCATGAAGCAAAGGATTCTTAAAGGAACGGGATTACCAGGCGGATCCTGTTTAATTCTCTGAAACAGATCCGCAGTTTTCACCTGCCATACTAATACCCACTTCTCCTCTCTGGGGATAATAAAAACAAACCAGCGAACTGACAGAAGGCCTGACCAACACATCCACACTGACCCCACGGGAAAAAAAAAAAAAAAACACCGTAGCCTCCAGCTACTAATTATAATGCTAACTTGCAAAACTTTCCTGCATTTTTAAACAATGGAAAAATGATGGTGAGATGATACTTAGAAGAATGGATTCTTGTCAGTCTCCACTAACAAAAATAGGCAACACCAAGTCAGCTACTCCTCAGCATAGTTATGTCCGTCGCAGCCTTCTTGGGTTTCAGGAGGCCCAAACAAACGTTATCACAATTATGGTGAAACGCTGAACACCTGCAAATAATTTTCAACGTAGTGGTTAATTGAAAAGCTCTGCGGCATACTTCTTGGAACAAGCCAGTTACCTGTTCCCACGCAAAGAGGAGTATATAGAACCATGGTGGATTTCCAGCTGATGAAGTAAAGGATTATTAAAGGAACGGGATGACCATGGGGATCATCGTTCATTCTCTGAAACAGAATCCGCCCTTTTCTCCTGCCAAACACATGCCCACTTCTCCTCTCTGGTTATAATAAAAACTAACCAGCGAACTGACAGAGGGCCTGACCCCCCTTCCACATCGACCATACAAAAAAAAAAACCGTACCCTCCAGCTACTTATTATAATGCTAACTTGCAAAATTTCCCTGCATTTTAAAACAATGCAAAAATGGTGGTGGGATGATACTTAGAAGAATGGCTTCTTGTCTGTTTCCACTAACAAAAATAGGCAACACCGAGTCAGCTACTCCTCAGCATAGTTACGTCCGTCGCAGCCTTCTTGGGTTTCAGGAGGCACATACAAACGTTACCAAAATTATGGTGAAACGCTAAAAACCTGCAAATAACTTTCCACGTATTGGTTAATTTGAAAACTCTCCAGCATACTTCTCGGAACAAGCCAGGTACCTGTGCCCATGCATAGAGGAGTATATAGAAACATGGAGGAATCCCAGCTGATGAAGCAAAGGATTCTTAAAGGAATGAGATGACCATGCGGATCCTGTTTAATTCTCTGAAACAGAATCCGCACTTTTCACCTGCCAAACCCATGCCCACTTCTCCTCTCTGGGGATAATAAAAACAAACCAGTGAATTGACAGATGGCCTGACCAACCCATCTACACTGACCCCACAAAAAAAAAAAAGTACCCTCCAGCTACTAGTTATAATGCTAACTCGCAAAATTTCCCTGCATTTTTAAACAATTGAAAAATGATGGTGGGATGATACTTAGAAGAATGGCTTCTTGTCAGTCTCCACTAACAAAAATAGGCAACACGAAGTCAGCTACACCTCAGCATACTTATGTCCTTGGCAGTCACATTGGGTTTCAGGAGACACATACACACGTTATCACAATTATGGTGAAACGCTGAAAACCTGCAAAGGATTTTCAACATACTGGTTAATTGAAAAGCTCTGAGGCATACTTCTTGGAACAAGCCAGTTTCCTGTGCCCACGCATAGAGAAGTATATAGAACCATGGTGGATTCCCAGCTCATGAAGCAAAGGATTCTTAAAGGAACGGGATTACCAGGCGGATCCTGTTTAATTCTCTGAAACAGATCCGCAGTTTTCACCTGCCATACTAATACCCACTTCTCCTCTCTGGGGATAATAAAAACAAACCAGCGAACTGACAGAAGGCCTGACCAACACATCCACACTGACCCCACGGGAAAAAAAAAAAAAAAACACCGTAGCCTCCAGCTACTAATTATAATGCTAACTTGCAAAACTTTCCTGCATTTTTAAACAATGGAAAAATGGTGGTGAGATGATACTTAGAAGAATGGATTCTTGTCAGTCTCCACTAACAAAAATAGGCAACACCAAGTCAGCTACTCCTCAGCATAGTTATGTCCGTCGCAGCCTTCTTGGGTTTCAGGAGGCCCAAACAAACGTTATCACAATTATGGTGAAACGCTGAACACCTGCAAATAATTTTCAACGTAGTGGTTAATTGAAAAGCTCCGCGGCATACTTCTTGGAACAAGCCAGTTACCTGTTCCCACGCAAAGAGGAGTATATAGAACCATGGTGGATTTCCAGCTGATGAAGTAAAGGATTATTAAAGGAACGGGATGACCATGGGGATCATCGTTCATTCTCTGAAACAGAATCCGCCCTTTTCTCCTGCCAAACACATGCCCACTTCTCCTCTCTGGTTATAATAAAAACTAACCAGCGAACTGACAGAGGGCCTGACCCCCCTTCCACATCGACCATACAAAAAAAAAAACCGTACCCTCCAGCTACTTATTATAATGCTAACTAGCAAAATTTCCCTGCATTTTAAAACAATGCAAAAATGGTGGTGGGATGATACTTAGAAGAATGGCTTCTTGTCTGTTTCCACTAACAAAAATAGGCAACACCGAGTCAGCTACTCCTCAGCATAGTTACGTCCGTCGCAGCCTTCTTGGGTTTCAGGAGGCACATACAAACGTTACCAAAATTATGGTGAAACGCTAAAAACCTGCAAATAACTTTCCACGTATTGGTTAATTTGAAAACTCTCCAGCATACTTCTCGGAACAAGCCAGGTACCTGTGCCCATGCATAGAGGAGTATATAGAAACATGGAGGAATCCCAGCTGATGAAGCAAAGGATTCTTAAAGGAATGAGATGACCATGCGGATCCTGTTTAATTCTCTGAAACAGATCCGCAGTTTTCACCTGCCATACTAATACCCACTTCTCCTCTCTGGGGATAATAAAAACAAGCCAGCGAACTGACAGAGGGCCTCACCAACACATCCACACCGACCCCACAGGAAAAAAAAAAAAAAAAAAAAAAAAAAACACCGTAGCCTCCAGCTATTAATTATAATGCTAACTTGCAAAATTTTCCTGCATTTTTAAACAATGGAAAAATGATGATGAGATGATACTTAGAAGAATGGATTCTTGTCAGTCTCCACTAACAAAAATAGGCAAAACCAAGTCAGCTACGCCTCAGCATCGTTATGTTCGTGGCAACCTTCTTGGGTTTCAGGAGGCAAAAACAAACGTTATCACAATTATGGTGAAACGCTGAACACCTGCAAATAATTTTCAACGTACTGGTTAATTGAAAAGCTCTGCGGCATACTTCTTGGAACAAGCCAGTTACCTGTTCCCACGCAAAGAGGAGTATATAGAACCATGGTGGATTTCCAGCTGATGTAGTAAAGGATTATTAAAGGAACGGGATGACCATGGGGATCATCGTTAATTCTCTGAAACAGAATCCGCCCTTTTCACCTGCCAAACACATGCCCACTTCTCCTCTCTGGGGATAATAAAAACTAACCAGCGAACTGACAGAGGGCCTGATCCCCCCATCCACATCGACCACAAACAAAAAAAAAACCGTACCCTCCAGCTACTAATTATAATGCTAACTTGCAAAATTTCCCTGCATTTTAAAACAATGGAAAAATGGTGGTGGGATGATACTTAGAAGAATGGCTTCTTGTCTGTCTCCACTAACAAAAATAGGCAACACCAAGTCAGCTACTCCTCAGCATAGTTATGTCCGTCGCAGCCTTCTTGGGTTTCCGGAGGCACATACAAACGTTATCACAATTATGGTGAAACGCTGAAAACCTGCAAATAATTTTCAACGTACTGGTTAATTTGAAAACTCTCCAGCATACTTCTTGGAACAAGCCATGTACCTGTGCCCACGGATAGAGGAGTATATAGAAACGTGGTGGAATCCCAGCTGATGAAGCAAAGGATTCTTAAAGGAATAAGATGACCATGCGGATCCTGTTTAATTCTCTGAAATAGAATCCGCACTTTTCTCCTGCCAAACACATGCCCATTTCTCCTCTCTGGTTATAATAAAAACTAACCAGCGAACTGACAGAGGGCCTGACCCCCCCATCCACATCGACCACACAAAAAAAAAACCATACCCTCCAGCTACTTATTATAATGCTAACTTCCAAAATTTCCCTGCATTTTAAAAAATGCAAAAATAGTGGTGGGATGATACTTAGAAGAATGGCTTCTTGTCTGTCTCCACTAAAAAAATAGGCAACAACCAGTCAGCTACTCCTCAGCATAGTTATGTCCGTCGCAGCCTTCTTCGGTTTCAGGAGGCACATACAAACGTTATCACAATTATGGTGAAACGCTGAAAACCTGCAAATAATTTTCAACGTACTGGTTAATTTGTAAACTCTCCAGCATACTTCTTGGAACAAGCCAGTTACCTGTGCCCACGCATAGAGGAGTATATAGAAACATGGTGGAATCCCAGCTGATGAAGCAAAGGATTCTTAAAGGAATGAGATGACCATGCGGATCCTGTTTAATTCTCTGAAACAGAATCCGCACTTTTCACCTGCCAAACACATGCCCACTACTCTTCTCTGGGGATTATAAAAACAAACCAGCGATCTGACAGAGGGCCTGAACACCCATCCTGACCGACCCCAAAAAAAAATGTACCCTGCAGCTACTAATTATAATGCCAATTTGCAAAATTTCCCTGCATTTTTAAACAATGGAGAAATGATGGTGGGATGATACTTAGAAGAATGGCTTCTTGTCAGTCTCCACTGACAAAAATAGGCAACACCAAGTCAGCTACGCCTCAGCATAGTTATGTCCGTAGCAGCCATATTTGGTTTCAGTAGGCACATGCACACTTTATCACAACTATGGTGAAACGCTGAAAACCTGAAAAGGATTTTCAACATACTGGTTAATTGAAAAGCTCTGAGGCATACTTCTTGGAACAAGCCAGTTTCCTGTGCCCACGCATAGAGAAGTATATAGAACCATGGTGGATTCCCAGCTCATGAAGCAAAGGATTCTTAAAGGAACGGGATTACCATGCGGATCCTGTTTAATTCTCTGAAACAGATCCGCAGTTTTCACCTGCCATACTAATACCCACTTCTCCTCTCTGGGGATAATAAAAACAAACCAGCGAACTGACAGAGGGCCTGACCAACACATCCACACTGACCCCACGGGAAAAAAAAAAAAAAAAACACCGTAGCCTCCAGCTACTAATTATAATGCTAACTTGCAAAATTTTCCTGCATTTTTAAACAATGGAAAAATGATGGTGAGATGATACTTAGAAGAATGGATTCTTGTCAGTCTCCACTAACAAAAATAGGCAACACCAAGTCAGCTACTCCTCAGCATAGTTATGTCCGTCGCAGCCTTCTTGGGTTTCAGGAGGCCCAAACAAACGTTATCACAATTATGGTGAAACGCTGAACACCTGCAAATAATTTTCAACGTAGTGGTTAATTGAAAAGCTCTGCGGCATACTTCTTGGAACAAGCCAGTTACCTGTTCCCACGCAAAGAGGAGTATATAGAACCATGGTGGATTTCCAGCTGATGAAGTAAAGGATTATTAAAGGAACGGGATGACCATGGGGATCATCGTTCATTCTCTGAAACAGAATCCGCCCTTTTCTCCTGCCAAACACATGCCCACTTCTCCTCTCTGGTTATAATAAAAACTAACCAGCGAACTGACAGAGGGCCTGACCCCCCTTCCACATCGACCATACAAAAAAAAAAACCGTACCCTCCAGCTACTAATTATAATGCTAACTTGCAAAATTTCCCTGCATTTTAAAACAATGGAAAAATGGTGGTGGTGTGATACTTAGAAGAATGGCTTCCTGTCAGTCTCCACTAACAAAAATAGGCAACACCAAGTCAGCTACTCCTCAGCATAGTTATGTCCGTCGCAGCCTTCTTGGGTTTCAGGAGGCACAAACAAACATTATCACAGTTATGATGAAACGCTGAACACCTGCAAGTAATTTTCATCGTAGTGGTTAATTGAAAAGCTCTGCGGCATACTTCATGGAACAAGCCAGTTACCTGTTCCCACGCAAAGAGGAGTATATAGAACCATGGAGGATTTCCAGCTGATAAAGCAAAGGATTATTAAAGGAACAGGATGACCATGGGGATCATCGTTAATTCTCTGAAACAGAATCCGCCCTTTTCACCTGCCAAACACATGGCCACTTCTCCTCTCTGGGGATAATAAAAACTAACCAGCGAACTGACAGACGGCCTGACCCCCCCATCCACATCGACCACACACACAAAAAAAGCCGTACCCTCCAGCTACTAATTATAATGCTAACTTGCAAAATTTCCCTACATTTTAAAACAATGGAAAAATGGTGGTGGGATGATACTTAGAAGAATGGCTTCTTGTCAGTCTCCACTAACAAAAATAGGCAACACCAAGTCAGCTACTCCTCAGCATAGTTATGTCCGTCGCTGCCTTCTTGGGTTTCAGGAGGCACAAACAAACGTTATCACAATTATGGTGAAACGCTGAACACCTGCAAATAATTTTCAACGTAGTGGTTAATTGAAAAGCTCTGCGGCATACTTCTTGGAACAAGCCAGTTACCTGTTCCGACGCAAAGAGGAGTATATAGAACCATGGTGGATTTCCAGCTGATGAAGTTAAGGATTATTAAAGGAACGGGATGACCATGGGGATCATCGTTAATTCTCTGAAACAGAATCCGCCCTTTTCACCTGCCAAACACATGCCCACTTCTCCTCTCTGGGGATAATAAAAACTAACCAGCGAACTGACAGACGGCCTGACCCCCCCATCCACATCGACCACACACACAAAAAAAGCCGTACCCTCCAGCTACTAATTATAATGCTAACTTGCAAAATTTCCCTACATTTTAAAACAATGGAAAAATGGTGGTGGGATGATACTTAGAAGAATGGCTTCTTGTCAGTCTCCACTAACAAAAATAGGCAACACCAAGTCAGCTACTCCTCAGCATAGTTATGTCCGTCGCTGCCTTCTTGGGTTTCAGGAGGCACAAACAAACGTTATCACAATTATGGTGAAACGCTGAACACCTGCAAATAATTTTCAACGTAGTGGTTAATTGAAAAGCTCTGCGGCATACTTCTTGGAACAAGCCAGTTACCTGTTCCGACGCAAAGAGGAGTATATAGAACCATGGTGGATTCCCAGCTGATGAAGCAAAGGATTCTTTTTTTTTTTTTTTTTTTTTTTTTTTTTGTTCAGACAGAGTCTCAATTTGTTGCCCAGGCTAGAGTGAGTGCCGTGGCGTCAGCTGAGTTCACAGCAACCTCAGACTCCTCGGCTTAAACGATCCTACTGCCTCAGCCTCCCGAGTAGCTGGGACTACAGGCATGCGCCACCATGCCCGGCTAATTTTTTCTATATAGATTTTTAGTTGTCCATATAATGTCTTTCTATTTTTAGTAGAGACGGGGTCTCGCTCTTGCTCAGGCTGGTCTCGAACTCCTGACCTCGAGCGATCCACCCGCCTCGGCCTCCCAGAGTGCTAGGATTACAGGCGTGAGCCACCGCGCCCTTCCAGGATTCTTAAAGGAACGGGATGACCATGCGAATGCTGTTTAATTCTCTGAAAGAGTATCCTCACTTTTCAGCTGCCATCAAATGCCGACTTCCCCTCTCTGGGGATAATAAAAACAAACCAGCAAATTTATAGAGGGCCTGATCCCCCCATCGACACCGACCCGACGAAAAAAAAAAAAAAAACGTACCCTCCAGCTACTAATTATAAAGCTAACTTGCAAAATTTCCCTGCATTTTTTAACAATGGAAAAATGACGGTGGGCTTATACTTAGAATGGCTTCTTGTTAGTCTCCGCTGACAAAAATAGGCAACACCAAGTCGGCTACACCTCAGCATAGTTATGTCCGTGGCAGCCATCTTGGGTTTCAGGAGGCACATACAAACGTTATTACAATTAGGGTGAAATGCTGAAAACCTGCAAATAATTTTCAACGTACTGGTTAATTGAAAAGCTCTGCGGCATACTTCTTGGAACAAGCCAGTTACCTGTGCCAACGCATAGAGGAGTATATAGAACCATGGTGGATTCCCAGCTGATGAAGCAAAGGATTCTTATAGGAATGGGATGATCATGTGGATCCTGTTTAATTCTCTGAAATAGAATCCACACTTTTCACCTGCCAAACACATGCCCACTTGTCCTCTCTGGGGATAATAAAAGAAAACCAGCGAACTCACAGAGGGCCTGAAACGCCCATCCACTCCTACCCCACAAAAAAAGAAAAAAAAATACGTACCCTACATCTAATTATAATACTAACTTGCAAAATTTCCCTCCATTTTTACGCAATGGAAAAATTATGTTGGGATGATACTTAGAAGAATGTCTTCTTGTCAGTCTCCACTAACAAAAATAGGCATCAACAAGTCAGCTATGCCTCAGCATATTTATATCCGTGGCAGCCATCTTGGGTTTAAGGAGGCACATTCAAACGTTATCACAATTACGTTTAAACATGCTAAAAACCTGACAATTCTAAAAGTACTGGTTAATTCAAAAGCTCTGTCGCATACTTCTTGGAACAAGCCAGTTACCTGTGCCCATGCAAAGAGAGGTCTAGAGAACCATGGTGGATTCCCAGGTGATGAATCAAAGGATTCTTAAAGGAACAGGCTCAAAAGTGCAGATCCTCTTTCAGTCTAAGTGTGAAACAGGATCCGCACATTTTGCCTGCAACACACATTCGCCCTTCTCATCTCTAGGGATAACAAAAACAGCCCATCGGATTTACAGATGCCCTGCCCCCGGCCCCCACCACCCCACACAAAATAGTCTGCTCCAGCGACTCGTCCTTATGCTATCTGGTGAAAGGTCATAAGCCTTTTAAAAAACTGGAGATAGGATGGTAGAATTATACCTAAAAGACTGGCTTATTGCCAGATTCCCATACCAAGTATTGGCAACAGCAAGTGACGTAGGCCTCAGCATAGGTTTGTCCATGGCAGCCATCTTGGGTTTAAGGAGACACAGATGAACCTTATAACAATTATAATAAAAGGTGCTGCGAAAGCTGTTAAATAATTCTCATGGTAGTGGTTATTTCAAAAGCTCTGCGGCATACTTCTTTGAACTAGCCAGTTAACTGGGCCCACGCATAGTGCGGTGTAGAGAACTATGGTGGATTCCCAGCTGATGAAGCAAAGGATTCTTAAAGGAACAGGATGAACATGCGGATCCTGTTTCATACTCTGAAACAGGATCTGCACTTTTCACCTGCCAAACACATGCCCACTTCTCCTCTCTGGGGATAATAAAAAGAAACCACAGAACTGGCGGAGGGCTTGCCGCACCAGCCCCCAGACCCCACATAAAAACTTCCCGTCCAGCGACTCCTTGTTATTCTAACTGCCAAAAGGTGCTCTGACTTTTAAAATAGTGGAGAAGGATGGTGAAATGATACTTAAAAGAATGTATTCTTTCCAGTCTCCAGTACCAAGGATCGGCCACACAAAGTGAGCTCGGCCTCAGCATAGTTTTGTCCATGGCAGCCATCTCGAGACGAACCTTATGACAATTATGATGAAAGGTGCTGCAAAACCTGGCAAATAATTCTCAACGTAGTGGTTTTTTCAAAAGCTCTGTGGAATACTTCTTGGAACCCGGCAGTTTTCTGGGCCCACGCATATAGGGGTCTAGAGAACCATGATGGATTCCCAGGTGATGAATCAAAGGATTCTTAAAGGAACAGGCTGAAAAGTGCGGATCCTGTTTCAGTCTGAGACTGAAACACTATATGCACTTTTTGCCTGCAACACACATGCCCACTTCTCCTCTCTAGGGATAATAAAAACAATCAATCGGATTGACAGATGTCCTCCCCCGCCCCCCAACACTGTACACAAAAAGGTCCCCTCCAGCGACTCATCCTTATGCTATCTGGCGAAAGGTCCTCTGCGTTTTAAAATAATGAAGATAGGATGGTGGAATTATACTTAAAATACTGGCCTTTTGCCAGACTCCCATACCAATTATTGGCAACAGGAAGTGACCTAGGTGTCAGCATAGGTTTGTCCGTGGCTGCCATCTAGGGTTTTAGGAAGCACAGATGAACCTTATCAAAATTATGGTAAAAGTGCTGGAAAAGCTGGCAAATAATTTCCATAGTAGTGGTTATTTCAAAAGCTCTGAGGAAAACTTCTTGGAACCAGGCAGTTTTCTGTGTGCACTAAAAGAGGGGTCTAGAGAACCATGGTGGATTCCCAGCTGATGAAGCAAAGGATTCTTAATGGAACGGGGTGAAAAGTGCAGATCCTGTGTCTGTCTAAGACCGAAACAGGACGCACACTTTTCACCTGCCACACACATGCCCACTTTTCCTCTCTGGGGATAATAAAAACAAACCAGCGAACTGACAAAGGGCCTGCCCCCCTTCCACCCACGCAGATCCCCCCAAAAAAAATTCTCCTCCAGCTACTAATTATTATGCTAACTTGCAAAATTTCCCTGCATTTTTAAACAATGGAGAAAGGACGGTGGAGTGATACTTAGAAGAATGGCTTCTTGTCAGTCTCCACTAACAAAAATAGGCAACACCAAGTCAGCTACGCCTCAGCATAGTTATGCCCGTGGCAGCCATGTTGGGTTTAAGGAGGCACATACAAACTTTATCATAATTATGGTGAAACGTGCTGAAAACCCGGCAAATAATTCTCAACGTACTGTTTAATTCAAAAGCTCTGTGGCATACTTCTTGGAAGAAGCCAGTTACCTGGGCCCACGCATAGAGGGGTCTAGAGAACCATGGTGGATTCCAAGGTGATGAATCTAAGGATTCTTAAAGGAACAGGCTGAAAAGTGCAGATCCTGACTGAAACAGGATTCTGACTTTTTGCCTGCAACACACATGCCCACTTCTCCTCTCTAGGGATAACAAAAACAACCCATCGGATTGACAGATGGCCTGCCCCCGCCCCCCACCACCCCACACAAAATCGTGCCCTCCAGCGACTGATCCTTATGCTATCTGGCAATACGTCCTCTGCCTTTTAAAATAATGGAGATAGAATGGTGGAATTATACCTAAAAGACTGGCTTATTGCCAGACTCCCATACCAAGTATTCGCAACAGCAAGTCACCTAGGCCTCAGCACACGTTTGTCCCTGGCAGCCATCTTGGGTTTAAGGAGGCACAGATGAACCTTATCACAATTATGGTGAAAGGTGCTGCAAAAGCGGTAGAGTAATTCTCATGGTAGTGGTTACTTGAAAAGCTCTGCGGCATAATTCTTTGAACTAGCCAGTTAACTGGGCCCACGCATAGAGCAGTCTAGAGGCCCATGGTGGATTCCCAGCTGATGAAGCAAGGGATTCTTAATGGAACGGGGTGAAAAGTGCGGTTTCTGTTTCAGTCTAAGACAGAAACGGGATCCGAACTTTTCACCTGCCACACACATGCCCACTTCTCCGGTCTGGGGAAAATAAAAACAATCCAGCGAACTGACAGAGGGCCTGCGCCCCCCACCCACACCGACCCCACAAATAAAAATGTCCCCTCCAGCTACTAATTATTATGCTAACTTGCAAAGGTTTCCGTGCATTTTAAAATAATGGGGAAAGTATGGTGGAATGATACTTAAAAGAATGGCCTCCTTCCAGCCTCCAGTAACAAGTGTCGTGAAATCCAAGTGACCTAGGCCTCAGCATAGTTTTCTCCGTGGCAGCCATCTTGTGTTTAAGGAGGCACAGACGATCCTTATCACAATTATGGTGATATGTGCTGCAGAAACTGGCAAATAATTCTACACGTAGTGTTTATCTCAAAAGCTGTGCAGCATACATCTTGGTACAGGCCAGTTCATGGGCCCATGCATGGAGGGTTCTAAGGAACCATGGTGGATTCCCAGCTGATGAATCAAAGGATTTCTAATGGAACCAGCTGAAAAGTGCGGATAGTGTTTCAGTCTAACTGAAACAGGATCCGCACATTTCACCTGCCACAAATATATCCACTTCCCTGTCTGGGCATAATAAACACAAACAACCAGACTGACAGAGGGACTGTCCCCCAAACCACCCCGATCCCACCCAAAAACATCCCCTCCGTTGACTCATCCTTATGCTAACTGCCGAAAGTTGCTCACCTTTTAATATAAGGGAGAAAGGATGGTGCAATGATAATTAAAAGACTGGATTCTTGTCAGACTCCCGTACCAAGTATTGGCAACACCAAGCGAGAGAACCCTCAGTATAGGTTTGTCCATGGAAGCCATCTAGGGTTTAAGGAAGCACAAATGAACCTTATCAAAATTATGGTAAAAGTGCTGGAAAAGCTGGCAAATAATTTCCATGGTAGTGGTTATTTCAAATGCTCTGTGGCACACTTCTTTGAACTAGCCTGTTAAGTGGGCCCACACATAGTGGGGTGTAGAGAACTATGGTGGATTCCCAGCTGATGAAGCAAAGGATTCTTAAAGGAACAGGATGAAAAGTGCCTATCCTGTATCAGTCTAAGACTGAAACAGGATCCACACTTTTCACTTGCCACACACATGTCCACTTCTCCTCTCCGGGGATAATAAAAACAAACCACTGGACTGACAGAGGGCCTGGCTCTGCCTCTCCCACCCCACACAAAAACGTTTCCTCCAGCGACTCATCCTTAAGCTAAATGGCAATAGGTGCTCTGCCTTTTAAAATAGTTGTGAAAGGAAGGTGGAATGATACTTAAAGGAATGGCTTCTTGCCACGGACCAGTACCAATTATCGGCAACTCCAAGGGAGATTGGCCTAACCGTAGTTTTTTCTGTGGAAGCCAGCTTGGGTTTCAGGATGCACTGCCTAACCTTTTCACAATCATTGTGAAAGTTGCTGCAAAAACTGGCAAATAATACTCAATGTAGTGGTTATTTCCAAAGCTCTGCGGCATACTTCTTGGAACTAGCCAGTTACCTGGGCCCACGCTCAGGGAGGTCTAGAGAACCATGGTGGATTCCCAACTGATGAATTAAAGGATTCCAAAAGGAACAGGCTCAAAAGCGGAGATACTGTTTCAGACTGAAACAGGATCCAAAGTTTTCACCTGCCACATACATGCCCGCTTCTCCTCTCTGGGAATAATAAAAACAAACCACCGGACTGACAGAGGGCCTGCCCTCCCACACACACCCAACCCCACACAAAAAGCCGCTCCAGTGACTCATCTTTATGCTAACTGGCTAAAGGTGCACTGCCTTTTAAAATAATGGAGAAAAGACGGTGGAATTGTACTTAAAAAAAATGGCTTCTTGCCAGGCTCCAGTAAAATGTATCGGTACGCCAAGGGAGCTAGGCCTCAGCATAGTTTTGTCCGTGGCAGCCTGCTTGGGATTAAGGAGGCACAGATGAACCTTATCACAATTATGGTCAAAGGTGCTGCAAAAACTGGCAAACAATTCTCAACGTAGTGGTTATTTCAAAAGCTCTACGGCATACATCTTGGAACTAGCCAGTTACCTGGGCCCACACATAGAGGGGTCTCGACAGCCATGGTGGATTCCCAGCTGATGAATCAAAGGATTCGTAAAGGAACTGGCTGAAAAGTGCGGATCCTGTTTCAGTCTAAGACTGAAACAGGATCCGTACTTTTCACCTGCCACACACATGCCCACCTCTCCTCTTTGGGCATAATAAAGACAAACCACCAGACAGACAGAGAGCCTTCCCCTCAACGCACCACCCGACCCCACTCAAAAACGTCCCCTCCAGCAACTCATTCTTATGATAACTGGAAAAAGGTGTTCTGCCTTTTAAAATGATGGAGAAAGGATGGTGGAATGACTCTTAATAGCATGGCTTCTTGCCAGGCTCCAGTACCAACTATCGGCAACACCAAGTGAACTAGGCCTCAGCATAGTTTTGTCCGCCCCAGCCATCTTGGGTTGAAGGAGGCACGGACGAACCTTATCACAATTATGGTGAAAGGTGGTGCAAAAACTAGCAAATAATTCTCAACGTAGTGGTTATTTCAAAAGCTCTGTGGCATACTTCTTGGAACTAGCCAGTTACCTGGGCCCACGCACAGAGGTCTTTAAAGAACCATGGTGTATTCCCAGCTGATGAATCAAACGATTCTTTTTTGTTTGTTTGTTTGTTTGTTAGCTCATTATGGGGGTACAAAAGATCAGGCTATATACATTCCCCATGCCTCCCCTTTCCCCCGATTCTGAGCTTCAATTTTGTCCATTCCCTAGTCAGTGCACATCACATTCATCATGTAGGTGTGCACCCCTCCTCTCCCCCACCCCATCCCCCCCAGTTAGAACTTGAAGGGTGTCCATTCCCCAGGCAGTGCACATCACATTCATCAAGTAGGTATACACCCATCCCTTCCACCCGGCCCCAACCTCTGTCCGATACCCAATTGGTGTTGTTCCCAAATGTGCACTCAGGGAAACCAATTTGCTGGTGAGTACATGTGGTGCTTATTTTTCCATTCTTGGGATACTTCACTTAATAGAATGGGATCCAGCTCTCTCCAGGAGAACCAAAGAGATGCCATATCGCCATTATTTCTAATAGCTGAGTAATATTCCATGGTATACATATACCACATTTTGCTAATCCATTCATGAATTGATGGGCATTTGGGTTGTTTCCACATCTTTGTGATTGTGAATTGTGCTGCTATAATCATTCAGGTGCAGGTGTCTTTTTTATAGAATGACTTTTGTTCTTCTGGGTAGATGTCCAATAATGGAATTGCTGGATCGAATGGTAGGTCTACTTGAATCTGTTTAAGGTATCTCCACATTGCTTTCCACAGGGGCTGCACTAGTTTACAGTCCCACCAGCAGTGTATGAATGTACCTATCTCCCCACACCCACACCAACATGTATAGTTTTGGGACTTTTTGATAAAGGCCATTCCCACTGGAGTTAAGTGATATCTCATTGTGGTTTTGATTTGCATTTCCCTGATGATTAGAGATGTTGAACACTTTTTCATATGTTTGTTAGCCATTTTTATATCTTCTTTTGAAAAATTTCTATTTATGTCCTTTGCCCACTTTTTGATAGGGTTGTTTGATTTTTTCTTACTGATTTTCCTGAGTTCTAAATAGATTCTTGTTATCAGTCCTTTATCTGATGTGTAGTATGCGAAAATTTTTTCCCATTCTGTAGGTTGTCCATTTACTCTCGTGACTGTTTCTTTGGCTGTGCAGAAGCTTTTTAATTTGATCAGGTCCCATTTATTTATTTTTGTTGTTGCTGTGATTGCTTTAGGGGTCTTCTTCATAAATTCTTTGCCTAGGCCAATGTCTGTAAGAGTCTTTCCTACATTTTCTTCTAGAATTCTAATAGTTTCTGACCTTAGGTTTAAGTCTGTTAACCACTGTGATTTGATTTTTGTGAGGGGTGAGAGTTATGTGTCCTGTTTTAGTCTTCTACATGTGGACATCCAGTTTTCCCAGCACCATTTATTAAATAAGGAATCTTTTCCCCAGAGTATGTTTTTGTCTGCTTTGTCAAAGATTAGATGGCTATATGAGGATGGTTTTATATTGGGATTTTCTGTTCTGTTCCACTGGTCTGTGTCCCTGCACTTGTGCCAGTACCAGGCTGTTTTAAGAACCACAGCCTTGTAGTATAGTTTGAAGTCTGGCAAATTAATACTTCCCATTTTGTTTTTGTTGTTTAAGATTGCTTTTGCTAAACGGGGTCTTCCCTGGTTCCATACAAAGCGTAAAATTATTTTTCCTATGTCTGTGAAAAAAGATGTTGGTAATTTAATAAGGATTGCATTGAATCTGTAGATAACTTTGGGCAGTATAGACATTTTAACAATGTTGATTCTACCGATCCATGAGCATGGTATGGTTTTCCACCTATTTACATGTTCTGCAATTTCCTTCCTCAGTGTTTCATAGTTCTCCCTATAGAGGTCCTTTACCTCCTTAGTTAAATAAATTCCTAGGTATTTTATTTTCTTTGTTGCTATTTTGAAGGGTATTGAGTCCTTAATTTGGTTTTCCATTTGACTGTTATTGGCATATATGAATGCCTCTGATTTGTGTGTATTGATTTTGTATCCTGAGACTTTACTGAATTCATTGATCAATTCCAGGAGTCTCTTGGTTGAAACCTTGGGGTTTTATAGATATAACATCATATCATCAGCAAAGAGTGAGAGTTTGATCTCTTCTGTCCCTATTTCAACTCCCTTGATTCTGCTCTCTTGCCTGATAGCTCTTGCAAGGACTTCCAATACTATGTAGAAAAGTAATGGGGACAGTGGTAAGCCTTGTCTGGTTCCAGTTTGAAGTGGGAATGCTTTCAGTTTTTCCCCATTCAGTATGATGTTGGCTGAGGGTTTGTCGTATATGGCTTGTATCATTTTTATATAGGCCCCATCTATGCCTATTTTGTTAAGTGTTCTTATCATAAAAGGGTGTTGAATTTTGTCAAATGCTTTCTCTGCATCTATTGAGAGGATCATCTGATCTTTATTTTTGCTTCTATTTATGTGATGAATTACATTCCCATATGTCAAACCATCCCTGCATCTCTGGGATGAAGCCCACTTGGTCGTGATGGATTATTTTTTTGATAAGCACTTGGATTCGATTTGTTAGAATTTTATTGAGAATTTTTGCATCTATATTCATAAGAGAAATTGGTCTATAGTTCTCTGTTTTAGTTGCATCCTTTCCTGGATTTGGTATCAGGATTATGTTGGCTTGGTAAAAAGTGTTGGGGAGAATCCCATCCTTCTCTATATTGGAGAATAGTTTATGTACGATGGGCACCAGTTCTTCTTTGTAGGTATGGTAGAATTCAGGTGTGAACCCATCTGGTCCAGGGCTTTTCTTTTTGGGAAGGTTTTTTATTGCTGTTTCAATTTCAGATCTAGATATCGGTCTATTCAGGAATTCTATTTCTTCCTGGTTGAGCCTGGGAAGGCTGTGTGTTTATAAGAATTTGTCCATTTCCTCCAGGTTTTCTAATTTGTGTGCATAAAGATTTTTGTAGAATTCATAGATGATATCATGTATCTCTGTGGCATCAGTCGTGATTACTCCTTTCGTGTTCCTGATCGAGGTTATAAGAGATTTTTCTTTTCTGCTCTTGGTTAGTTTAGCCAGAAGTGTGTCAATTTTGTTTATTTTTTCAAAGAACCAACTTTTGGTTTTATTAATCTCCGTTATGGTTTGGTTTAATCTCCCTTATGCTCCCTTATGGTCCTTTTCATTTAGTTCTGATTTAATCTTAATAATTTCCTTCTGCTGGGTTTGGGTTTGGTCTCTTCTTTCTTCTCCAGCTCTTTGAGTCTATTCATTAGATTGTCTATTTGTAAGTCTTCTGTCTTTTTGGTATAGGCATTTATGGAAATAAATTTTCCTCTCAGGACTGCTTTAGCTGTGTCCCACAGATTTTGATAAGTTGTATCTCCTTTGTCGTTTAATTCAAAGAATCTTTTGATTTCTGACTTGATTTCTTCATTTATAAAATGATTGTTCAGGAGAAGGTTATTTAGCTTCCATGACTTTGAGTAGAAATGAGGATTTCTGTTAGGGTTCATTGTTACTTTTATTCCACTGTGATCCGAGAAGCTGCATGGTATTATTTCTATATTTTTAAATTTTTTAAGACATTCTTTATGTCCTAAGATATGGTCAATCTTGGAGAATGTCCCATGAGCTGATGAGAAGAACTTATATTCAGTGGTATTTGGGTAGAATGTCCTGTAGATGTCAGTCAGGCCCATTTGTTCTAGCATTCTATTTACGTCCAATATTTCTTTGTTTATTTTTTGTTTGGAGGATCTGTCTTGAACTGTCAGTGGCGTGTTAAAATCTCTGGCTACTAAAGTGTTGTTATCTATCATTTGGTTCAGATCAAGTAGGGTTTGCTTTATGAATCTGGGTGCACCTAGATCGGGTGCATATATGTTAAGTATAGTTATGTCTTCTTGTTGAATTGTACCCTTCACCAGTATATAGTAACCATCTTTGTGTTTCTTTACTTTTGTTGATTTAAAAACTACGTTATCGGAGATTAGAACTGCCACGCCAGCTTTCTTTTGGGTTCCATTTGCTTGGAATATTGATTTCCACCCTTTTATTTTCAGTCTAAATGCATCCTTGCAGGTTAGATGAGTTTCCTGAAGACAGCAGATACTTGGCTTATATCTTTTTTATCCATTGGGCCAGTCCATGTCTCTTGAGTGGGGAATTCAATCCATTCACATTTAATGAGAGAACTGATAAGCGAGACAGATTGCTGTTCCTCATGTTGGGTTGAATTTCATTGATCTGTTTTCTCTCTTGAGCCATTATGATAACTGTGTTTTCATATTTATCTCTTGATTAGTGTTACATTCGAGGGTCCTTCTTGTGCTGGACCACGTGTAACTCTGTTTTGAATACTTCTTGGAAAGCTGCTCTTGTCTTGGTGAATTCTCTGAGTTTTTGTTTATCTGAGAATGTCTTAATTTCACCTTCATATATAAAACTGAGCTTATCTGGGTACAGGATTCTAGGCTGGGCATTATTCTGTTTCAGAAGAGTGAGAATGGGGCTCCAATCTCTTCTTGCTTGTAAGGTTTCAGTTGAGAAATCTGGCGTGATTCGGATGGGCTTTCCTTTGTATGTTACTTGTTTCTTTCTCCTTACAGATTGAAGAAGGGCCTCGTTAGTGGATATTTTGGTCAGTCTGATAACTACATGACGTGGTGTCTTCCTATTTGGTATGAATCTCTCAGAGGTTCTTTGAGCTTCTTGAACCTGTGTATCTAGAGATTTGGCAAGGCCTGGGAAATTTTCCTCAATTATATCTTCAGATACTTTATTCAACCCTTGCTTATTGTCTTCTTCACCCTCAGGAATGCCGATAACTCTCACGTTAGGCTTCTTCACATAATCCCACATTTCTTGTAGACTATGATTATTTCTCATGTTTCTTTGTTTTAACTCTGTGACTGCCTTATTTAATTGGAAAGTGTTATCTTCGATCTCTGAGATTCTTTCTTCTGTTTGATCTACCCTGCTCTTGAGACTTTCCACTGTGTTTTGTAGCTCCTTGAATAAATTTTTCATTTCCAGGAGTTCAGTTTGATTTTTCTTCAGTATTTCAATTTCTTTGGTGAATTTTTCTTCCAAGTCCTGGATCTTTTTTGTGGTTTCTTTGTGTTGATTATCCATTTTTTCTTGCATAATGTTCAGCGTATTTATGATCCATGTTTGAAATTCTTCCTGTGACATGTTGCTATTTGGAATCTGCTTTGTGTTAATTGGTGGAGAACTAGTAATCCTCTTTGAGGGCATGGTTTCAGCTTGATTCTTTATACTCCTAGAGTTCCTTCGCTGAGCCCTTCCCATCTGAATGAATCCTTAAGATCCCTTCTTTCAGCTTTAGTCTGGATAGGGGCACACTGTGAGTGCCAGGTAAGCTGCCTCCTCTGTCACTAGGGGGAGCCCTTCACATATTGTTCAGGATTTTGCTAGCTCCGCTGGGGGGGCTGCCCCTCTTCCTCTCCCGAGGTGGCTTCTGTCTCTCTCTGTGAGAAAGACAGTGGATAGGGAGAGTGGAGCGGTGCCCTCATTCGCCCAACGCCCCAGCCACTGCAGTTCCCGCGGGCGATGGTCTGCCCCACCCCAATGTCTGCAAGGTCCACGCTCTACTCTCTCGTGACTGGGGAACCACTCAGTGTTCACACAAAGGTGGAGCTCCTAGTCAGGGTCCGTGGACTAGGGAAGGGAGCCGCCCAGGAAGCCGCCCGGTACCCAATCGCTCCTCAGCGTTTAGGCTGTGGACCCCGACAATGGCGGCCGCCCGTCTGCAGATCACTGTCACTGGGGTTGAATGCTCAGGGACCGGCAGAGGCCAGAGGAGCCGGGGACCGGGAGAATCCAGCCGCCCACCTATACGAGGCAGTTTGGCATCTGCTAGAGCCGGGACCAAAGCAGCCCCACCGCCCGCGTATAGGAGACAGTTGCTAGGTGCGTCAGCTGCGCACAGCACTCCAGGGTCCAAAATGCCTCCTGCCAATGTCTCCTCTCTGCAGAGCCCCACACCTCCCGTGGCGATTCTGCACCGACTTCAGGCAGATCCTCAATTGAGTGGGTGTGGAGGTCAGAGGGGGAACAAGATGCTTTTCTGTGGGGCTGAACCCACCCCACTCTCTGGTGAGGTGGGTACAGCTGTCCCGTGCTCCCTTCTCTATTGGCCATCCCGCACTCTCCAGATTTTGGTGATTTATTTCCCTAATCACCTCAGTCTTTTCTTGCTCTCTCTCTCTGTCCCACGCTGATTCTCCATGGATTCACACCACCGTTCTTGTGGGGAAGTGAACCTCTAGGGTTGTGGGCAGTGGGAGACCCATGCCTTCCACTCCAGGAGCACGAATCCAGGAGGTCACCACCATTCCACCATCATTGAGAATGAATCAAAGGAGTCTTAAAGGAACGGGCTGAAAAGTGCGGATCCTGTTTCAGTCTAAGTCTGAAACAGGATCCGCACTTTTCACCTGCCACACACATGCCCACTTCTCCTCTCTGGGCATAATAAAAACAAACCACTGGACTGACAGAGGGCTTGCCCCCCCACACACACCACACGACCCCACACAAAAACGTCCCCTCCAGTGACTCATTCTTATGCTAACTGGCAAACGGTGCTATGCCTTTTAAAATAATGGAAAAAGGATGGTGGAATGATACTTGAAAGACTGGTTTTATTCCACGCTCCCGTACCAAGTATCGGCAACACCAAGTGAGCTAGGCCTCAGCATAGTTTTTTCCCTGGCAGCCATCTTGGGATTAAGGAGGCAGAGAAGTACCTTGTCACAATTATGGTGAAAGGTGCTGCAAAAACTGGCAAATAATTCTCCACGTAGTGGTTATTTCAAAAGCTCTATGGCATACTTCTTGGAACCAGCTAGTTACCTGGGGCCACGCATAGAGGGTTATAGAGAACCATGGTGGATTCACGGAAGAAGAGTCAAATGATTCTTAAAGGAACGGGCAGAAAATGTGGATCCTGTTTCAGTCTAAGACTAAAACAGGATCCGCACTTTTCACCTGCTGCACACATGCCAACTTCTCCTCTCTGAGGATTAAAAAAAAAAACACTGGACTGGCAGAGCGCCTGCCCCCTCACACACCACCTGACCCCACACAACAACGTGCCCTCCAGCAACTCATTTGCTAACTGGCAAAAGGTGCTCTGCCTTTTAAAACAATGGAAAAAGGTTGGTGGAACGATACTTAAAAGACTGGCTTCTTGCCAGGCTCCAGTACCAAGTATAGGCAATACCAAGTGAGGTAGGCCTCAGCATGGTTTTGTCCATGGCAGCCAGCTTGGTTTAAGGAGGCAGAGACGAACCTTGTCACAATTATGGTGAAAGGTGCTGCAAAAACTGGCAAATAATTCTCCACGTAGTGGTTATTTCAAAAGCTCTGCAGCATAATTCTTGGAAGTATCCAGTTAAAGGGTCCCACGCATTGAGGGGTCCAGAGAACCATGGTAGATTGCCAGGTGATGAATCAAAGGATTCTTAAAGAAACGGGCTGAAAACTGCTGATCCTCTTTCACCCTAAGACTGAAAGAAGATCAGCACTTTTCACCTGCCACACACATGCCCACTTCTCCTCTCTGGGCCTAATAAAAACAAACCGCCAGACTGAAAGATGCCCTGACCCCCAAACACCACCTGACCCCACAAAAAAAGTCCCTTCCAGGGACTCATTCTTATGCTAACTGCCAAAAGGTGCTCTTCCATTTAAAATAGTGGAGAAAGGATCATGGAATGATACTTAAAAAACTGGCTTCTTGCCAGGGTCCAGTACCAAGTATTGGCAACACCAAGTGAGCTATGCCTCAGCATAGTGTTTTCCATGGCAGCCATCTTGTGTTTAAGGATGCAGAGGCGAATCTTAACACAATTATTGTGAAAGGTGCTGCAAAAACTGGCAAATAATTCTCACCGTAGTAGTTATTTCAAAAGCTCTGCGCTATACTTCTTGGAACCAGCCAGTTTACTGGACACACTCATAGAGGGGTCTATAGAACCTTGGTAGAGTCCCAGCTGATGAATCAAATGATTCTTAAAGGAACAGGCTGAAAACTGCGGATCCTGTTCAGTCTAAGACTGAAACAGGATCTGCCCTTTTCACCTGCCACACACATACCCACTTCTCCTCTCTGGGGATAATAAAAACAAATCACCAGACTGACAGAGGGCCTGCCCCTCCACCACCCCCTGACTCGACATAAAAACATCCCCTCCAGCAACTCATTCTTATGCTCACTGGTGAAAGGTGCTCTGCCTTTTAAAATAATGGAGAAAGGATGGTGGAATGATACTTGAAAGAGTGGTCTCTTAACAGGCTCCAATACCAAGTATCAGCAACACCAAGTTAGGTAGGCCTCACCATAGTTTTTTCCGTCGCAGCCATCTTGGATTTAAGGAGGGAGAGATGAACCTTATCACAATTATCGTGAAAGGTGCTGCAAAAACGGGCAAATAACTCTCAATGTAGTGTTTATTTCAAAAGCTCCGTGACATACTTCCTGGAACAAGCCAGTTACCTGTGCCCACGCATAGAGGGGTCTAAGACTGAAACAGGATCCACACTTTTCAACTGCCAC